>NW_015505556.1:2011697-2014358 GCF_001515645.1 Sinocyclocheilus grahami
CACACACACACACACACACACACACACTCACACACACACACACACACTCACACACACACACACACACACACACACACACACACACTCACACACACACTCACACAGCATACTATCATACTACCCATGTAGTGCAGAGTATGTGCAGTTTCTGTCTGGGCTGGACTGGGGTTGCTGGAATGTTGGGGAATGTTTTGCTGGGTTATAGGGCCTTTAATTTGAGTAAATAAATGAATAAATAAAACAGGACAATGATAGATATTACTGAATTCACTACAAATGCAACAAACCTAATGATTCATTTTTGTCACATAAAAAAGCACTTGACAGTAAAGCATTGATTTTGAGCTGGAATGTTGGAAATGTACTGCTTTTCAATTCTGTCACCATTTACTCACCCTCATGTTGTTCCAAACCTGCATGACTTACTTTCTTCTGTGGAACACAAAAGAAGATATTTTGTAGAATGTTACCAAACCATTTTGGTTACCCTTCATTTCTACTGTATGAGCAAAAATTTCATGAATTTCTCAAATTGTCTTCTTGTATGTTCCACAGATGAAAGAAATGCATACAGGTTTGGAATGACATGATGTTGAACAAATGATGACTATTTACATTTTTGGGTGAACTATCCCTTTAAGAACTTTAATATTTGTAAATACTTGACATTTACTTTATATAAGACTCTGATATTTAACTTTAATCAGGCTCTTATTGAATCAACATTTTACTTCAATTACAATTAATTATAACTATAAACATTTCAAGAGAAACAAGCTATTGAAGCTTTTCTCTCAAATTATTCTTTGCCCTAATAAAATGTACTAGTTCTTGCTTAGAATCCAGAGTTTAACTGACTATTTAACTATTTTAGAAAATATCATTAAATATTATTATATATTATAAAATAAAATGTAATTATTTAGATTAAAATTGTTAAATAAAATAATAAATTTTATCTAAATACTTGTATTTTATTTTATAATATATAATAATATTTAATGATATTTTTATTAAATATTGACTTAGTTGGTAGTACTAGAATTAAAAATATATTAAAAATGAATTAAAATAAATAATAAGCAATGATGATAAGGAAATACGACAACAAAAGACAACAAAATTAAAACATTTTAAAGGTCCTTGCACACTGAGTCCGAAATTTTCGTATGCATTTATTATAATTTTTTTCCGTATTCGTTATCCTTTCCTATCAAAATGCTGATCCAAATAATTTTTTTATGACGGACGAGAGTTTCGTAGGCAGTGTGTAAACGTGATTGACACAACGTAAATTTGTATTTATTTTTTAACATGCGAAACTTTCGGACGAGAATTTCAGACTCAGTGTGCAAAGACCTTAAGAAACTAAAATAACCTATACCGCGTGCGATGTAATGTCAAAGCTCACGATTTACGTGCTCACACTGTACGTGTGAAATACTCGAGTTGCGCAGACGATAACACCGTGTATATGGACGATAGCCAGAGATATCTAAAAAAAAAAAAGCATCAGCTATCGATGATATCGAGAGGATTTGGCATTTCCAATTAATGAATTAAATTATTACCAGTACTTTTTTTGTTAAATTTATAGGTCTACTACAATTCATTTGCCCCACAATAATTTCATAGCTCATTACCGCACAACTGACGCATGGATAATAAATGATTAAATTAGCTTACTCCTCACTGAAATTGATTTAAAACATTTAGATATATTACACAATGAATAGGCCTATAATTAAAATTCCGTCTAAAGTAGCCTATGTCCGAACACTGTAATAATCAGTCATCAATGAAAATATAAAACTTGTTTAACACGAAATAGCCTACTTCAATTCTGTTGTTGTTGTTTTTCACTATGTAGCCATCAGCCATAAGAGATTTTTTTTTGGGGGGGGGGGGGAAATAAATTAAGACAATACCCAATATGTCTCTCGTCTCCTCTGAGAGAAAATGTGCCGTTAAGCGTCGGATGCCGAAAGCTTGGTCAGTTTTTACTTTTACTTTCTGTAGCTTAATGAATTGACTGGAGTTTAAAACTTCGTCACGGGCCTAACGCTCATGCAGTTTGCACATTGTATGTGTGGCATGCACTGGCTCCCTTCATGGTTTAAAACTGAAATATTTATAATTTTGCGACGTGTTTGTCTTTATCACAACATGGCTGCCCGAGTGAACAAAAAGACACATAAATGTAAGCATTTTTGGCATTAATAAATATTTTAACGAAAAGTAATCATTTGTTTTATATTACATTCAATCGTGAGTTCATATTTACGGTCATGTTACTCAAAGAAATGTTTGCAAAAAATCGCTAATATTTGCTAACTAACGTCGTATCATTACAGACTGCACGATAGTGCCACGACATATTTTCATGTCTGATCAGGGCGATAACCACCATAGACATTGAGGGGGGCTAGTCCCCCCAATAATTAGAAATAGCTAAACCCTTTTCTCAAATATTGCCAATTCGAGAGAGAGAAAGAGAGAGAGAGAGAGATGAAAGTTGCGTTTCTCTTTTTAGATTGAGTTTACTTCAAAAACAGCAATTTTATCCTCTCGTTGCTGGAAAATATAATGCCGCGATTCAATATTTAAACTGTTATTAATAAAAGTCATGGGGCAGCGTTGACAAGTTTCTTTGCTCCTGGA
>NW_015505556.1:2014490-2017923 GCF_001515645.1 Sinocyclocheilus grahami
GTGTGTGTGTGTGTGTGTGTGTGTGTGTGAGAGTGTGAGTGTGTGTGTGTGTGTCAGTAAGTAGCCATTAATATAGAACGGTAATTAAAGGCTCTAATGCACACCAGTATAGGTGTGTGTATTGTAGGAGCTAGACGACATATAATGACATGTGACGGCATAGTAGTAGAGTCCCAATACTTAGGGGAATATTTTCACCCCTACCCCTTGACACTCTGTTTCAAGGGACAAGGGGAAGGGGTAGGTGGAGGGGTAAAATAGAATTGGGATTGAGTCTTGGTCAGGACCCCTTGGTGTCCCTTTTTGACGCTTAAGGTACCCCTTTAGCGTAATTTTTCGACGTGCAGGGTCCTCCATTGTTTTCAGTTGTTTGTCTTAATTGACCGTTCGCAGGGAGCTTGATTGACAGGTGATCTGACCAATCAGAACGCGGATGCTATCTGCCGCCGCTGCTATCTGCCATCTTGCCCGACAGCTACGGCCGGTCTCCATAGAAATCCATGTTAAAACACATGTTAAAACATGGTTAAAAAGATCGACTGAATTGAAACTTTTTCAATATAACTAAATATAAAATTGTGCGGAGGGTTAAACTGTGCTGTTGTTGGCTGCCACAGTAACGGCAATAAGCAAAGGAATTCCTTTAAAGTACTTGTTGTTTGAATTTCTTTAAAAAATGACACAATGAAAGCTGAGAGTCCTGAGACCTTGTTTCATATCAGAAGTAACCTGCTCTGTCTTGACTTTCGGCACAATTTAATTTTCAATTTTAAATTTCAATTTAATTTCTTAAAACTAAAAAAAAAAAAAAAAGTTATTGAAATTTCTTAGAAAAATATATATAATAATTGTAATTTCTTTTAAAATAAAAAAACCTCTTACTGACCCCAAATTCATGAGCAGAAGTTATCACCCGCTAAATTAAACATACAGCTTAATGAGCTCATGTGCAAATATCATACTACACATCTTTTTCGTATTGCATAGTTTGGCATATTATTCAGATGCTGCTTTCATGACTAATTGCTTTCTCCTGATGATATTTGCAGCCTGAGGTTGACAGTCTGATCATTGATCTGCATTCATTTGACATCTTTTAGATTTTGTCTTCTTGGCCAGTTTTCCACCTCGCGTTTACGCTTCACTCATGAATTGCGTTTCACTTTTGCTTTTGCTGAGGGATTTCAACCCACGTTAAACATAAACAGACGACGCAGTTTTAACTTTTAAACACAAGCTCACGTCTCAATTATTAATGCATTAAATAAAAAAATCTAAATAAAATTTTTTAATAATATTGTATTATATGTGTCTTTGTGTTTTTGTATATATATATATATATATATATTAGTGCTATCAAATGATTCATCGCAATTAATCGCATCAAAAATAAAAGTTTTTGTTTACATAATATATGTGTGTGTACTGTGTATATTTATTATGTATATATAAATACACACACGTATAGTATATATTTAAGAAAATTGTTATGTTTATATATCAAATATAGTTATATATAATATAAATTATATGAATATAAATATATACATGTAAATACATGTCAATATTTTCATAATATATACTATACGTGTGCATAAAAAATATACACAGCATACACACAAATATTATGTAAACAAAATTTTTTATTTTGGATGCAATTAATTGCGATGAATCATTTGATAGCACTAATATATATATATGTATGTACAGTAGGTACGGAAAGTATTCAGACCCCCTTAAATTTTTCACTCTTTGTTATATTGCAGCCATTTGCTAAAATCATTTAAGTTAATTTTTTTTCCTCCTTAATGTACACACAGCACCCCATATTGACAGAAAAACACAGAATTGTTGACATTTTTGCAGATTTATTAAAAAAGAAAAACTGAAATATCACATGGTCCTAAGTATTCAGACCCTTTGCTGTGACACTCATATATTTAACTCAGGTGCTGTCCATTTCTTCTGATCATCCTTGAGATGGTTCTACACCTTCATTTGAGTCCAGCTGTGTTTGATTATACTGATTGGACTTGATTAGGAAAGCCACACACCTGTCTATATAACAGGACCTCAGGACCTGCTCAGGACCTCAGACTGGGCCGAAGGTTTACCTTCCAACAAGACACATAAGTGAAATAATACATTTTTAATTATATACTTTTAGAAATAATGTGTATATAATAGAAGACACACACACACTCACACTCACACTCACACACTCACACACACACATACACACACACACACACAGACAAACACACACACACTCACACTCACACACACACACACACACACATACACACACACACACTCACTCACACACACTCACTCACTCACACACACAGACACACACTCCGGGAGAATCACTGACGGTTATGGAGAAACTGTGATTAATCCAGCAAACCAGAACAGTGTGTGACGTGTTTAGAAACACTGACTGCTGAGAAACTCAGCATTCACGATTCACTTTGAATTCTCTCCTCTGAAGGGATTTCAGCTGTTTCTTCATGAAAGCGGAGGGTTTTTCCGCTTTACATGATGCATCATTACAGCATTCAGAGGAAAGCGATCGTGTTTGAGGGCTGAAATGTGCTGTTTACATGCTGAAATGATGGAAGGAAATGCTCCTCTGAAGACTTCGGCCACCAGAAGTTATAAACAATGATTGATTGTTTGTGAGAGGAAGGTCAGGGAATGAGGTGAAGGAGAACCGGAAAATCCCCGCTTATACTGGAATATCACAATCAAAACCATTGGCTTTCTGTGTTCCTGTTAGGAAAAATTTAAAAATTTAAATTTGTATCCCAAAGTTGAAATCGAAATCTAAGCTCTAATTTGCACGTATTTAGATATGTATTTATATATTAATATATTAATATTGATATTCTATGCTGCCATTGTCTGTCATTTCTTGGGACTTACTGACATGGTAAATAAATTATATATATATATATATATATATATATATATATGTATATTAGTGCTGTCAAACTATTAATCGCATCCAAAATAAAAGTTTTTGTTTACATAATATATGTGTGTGTACTGTATATTTATTATGTATATATAAATACACACACATGCATGTGCAGGTGCATCTCAATAAATTAGAATGTCGTGGAAAAGTTCATTTATTTCAGTAATTCAACTCAAATTGTGAAATTCGTGTATTAAATAAATTTAATGCAGACAGACTGAAGTAGTTTAAGTCTTTGGTTCTTTTAATTGTGATGATTTTGGCTCACATTTAACAAAAACCCACCAATTCACTATCTCAACAAATTAGAATACTTCATAAGACCAATAAAAAAAAACATGTTTTGTGAATTGTTGGCCTTCTGGAAAGTATGTTCATTTACTGTACATGTACTCAATACTTGGTAGGGGCTCCTTTTGCTTTAATTACTGCCTCAATTCGGCGTGGCATGGA
>NW_015505556.1:2025189-2032486 GCF_001515645.1 Sinocyclocheilus grahami
ATATAAATTATATGAATATAAATATAGACATGTAAATATTTTCAAAATATATACTGTATGTGTGTGTATGTGTATATATACATAATAAATATACACAGTACACACACATTATACAAACAAAAACGTATTTTTAAAAAATATTTTAAACTTATTCTGGATGCGATTAATCGAGATTAATCGTTTGACAGCACTAATATATATATATATACACACTCTCTCACACACACACACACACACACACACACACTCTCTCACACACACACTCACACACACACTCACACATATATGTATGTATATCAGGTTTTTGACCTGATAAATAAATATGAAAATGTGCGTTTGCAGTCATTTGCACACGTTTGCCTGCGGCCGGAGCCGGACTGATGCTTTTGGGCTTCATGTCTGTTTGTATGATCAATTGTTCACACAGTTTGCATGACATTTGGGTCTCATTTGGACCACGTGCACAGACACATTCATCATATTTTGCAAACGTGTGTTTGACCATGTGTTTGTTTGCACTGAACTGAAGCGCTTTTGCATAGCAGGAATCTTCCTAAAGACCGGATTTGCATCGATAGAGATGAAATGTGTGTTTGTTCTGAATATTTCTCTTCAGTCTCAATATGGTTGTTTTGTTGCTAAGTTTTTGCTTCTTTGAGCCTTGTTTAGTTTTAAAAGAGATTTTTCATCTAAAGGGACTAACATTTAAAATAGTAATGATCATTTTAATCATCTAGGTGTTTATGTATATATTAATTGAATACAAAATATAATAGAAAAATATAAGATATATAAGAAATAGAAAAAAATAGGAAAATATAATATAGATACTTTAAATAAATCATTTAAATTTGTAATTTCTGTATGTGTGTATTATTATTATTGTTACTGTTATTATATCATTTGTTGATGATTTTTTTATTCTTAGAGACTTGTTTAGTTTTTGTGGAAAAGTTTTATTCTGATATTTTCTCAAGGTCTTTCTCTGTCTATATATAATATTGATATTTGTTTATATATTAAACATAACATAAATATAGAATAATATAAAATATAATAGAAATATTTTTGCTTCATTTTGCAAGAGATGTGATGCATTTTGCATTCTGTGTGTGCAATTCTTGCACTTGTGTGTAAAGTTTTGAAAAAAAGAGGAAAAATGTTTTGAAAAGCTGTTGTTTGTGTGTGTGTTTTCAGGCTTCAGCTCATTGACGATCTGTCATATGAGGATGTAAAGAAATGCTACAGGGGCTCAGTAAGTATATTTCATTGCCTTCTACCAGTGCATCTTTCAACTTACATGAATGTGTATTGAACTGGGAAAGTGCATGGGTTCAGTTTTCAGCAAAAACACGTACGAATCGAATGCGCTTTTTCAGATCTGACATGAATAGATTCTGTTTGTCCATCGCTGCATAGTTTCTCAGTTGCTGTGAGTTGCTGTGTGTTTAACAATCATCCGTGATGCAAGTTTCCGTCGCTTACGTCATACGAGAAAACGAATCCGTTTAGTGTTGCGCTGCTTCCGGTGAACCGCTATGGTTAGTTTAACCTAGTTAGGGCTGTCTCATGACCAGTTCGGTTTAGTTTTTAGTATTTTGTGAATGAAAGAGTGTTTTTCTTCACAGACTGTCAGCAAATACAACTCCCAGTACCACAAACTCTTCTCGGCCGTCCCGAAGGAGGAGATCCTCATGAAGGGTGACGTATCCGATCCATCCGCATGTCCATTTGTGACACTGGACCACAAAACCAGTCATAAGTGTCAATTTCTGAATAAATACGCTTTCCATTGATGTGTGGTTTGTTAGGATCGGACAATATTTGAAAATCTGGAATCTGAGGGTGCAACAAAATCTAAATATTGAGAAAATCAACTTTAAAGTTGTCCAAATGAAGTTCTTAGCCATGCATATTACTAATCAAAAATTAAGTTTTGATATATTTACGGTAGGAAATTTACTAAATATCTTCATGGAACATGATCTTAATATCCTAATGATTTTTGGCATAAAAGAAAAATGTATAATTTTGACCCATACAATGTATTTTTGGCTATTGCTACAAATATCCCCCAGAGACTTAACACTGCTTTTGTGCTGCAGGGACACATATATACTTTCAATCAGTGATTCTCAGTGGAGACAAGAAATGAGCCGTCTCTGCTTGAAATGAAACACTGAGACGCATTAACATTATTACACTATGCAGCATTATTGTGCGTAACATGACAGATGAATAAAGCACTGCTCTACTGCTTTCGTTTGGATGTGGCACCAGGTTTTGGATGTGAATATGTGTTGTATTTCGCACTAACTGTTGTGTTAATATTAAAGTGTCTCTTCTGTGTCTCTGTAGTTTATTCCTGTGCTCTTCTGCGGGACATTCTGCTGCAAGGACGGCTTTACATTTCTCGAAACTGGCTGTGTTTCTACGCAAACCTTTTCGGGAAAGATATCAAGGTTTGTAGCACTTTCTTTAACATGTGAATTAAAGATGTTGAATTATAAGGATTCAAGATAAAATCAAATCAAATTAAGTGAAAAACGTAAACATAAATTAGAAATGTTGCTCTGGGAACTAACTGAAATAAAAAATAAATTAAAGCTAAGAAATTAGAACTAATAAAAATGACAAAAGCACATAAATTGTTAAAACGTAAACTAAAATGAAAACAAAAAATCTAAAAATAAAAGCTAATTCGAAATATCAATAAACGCTATAATAGTGTACTGTGTAAATAATACAAAATAACACTAAAGCTAAAAATATGACTAATAAAAATGACAAATGCACAGAGTAAAATTACAAAAATGTTAACTAAAATGAAAACTGAAAATATAAATATCCAAGATAATTCAAAATATCAATGAATGCTATGTAATAATGATACTAAAATAACACTGATCTGCAAATTAAAGCTAAAAATTAAAACAAATGACTAAATATTTACTGAAAATATTAAAATAAAAGCTATAATTTTATAATAATGTAAAAATAATACAAAAATAACACTGATCTGCAAATTAAAAACTAATACAAATTACAATTGCACATCAAATTGCTAAAACCTAACATAAAATGAAAAATCCAAATATAGAAATAAAAAAACGAATCCAAAATATTAATAATTGATATAATAGTGTAAAGATAATACTAAAACAAGACCGATGCTCAAATTAAAGCTGAAAAAATAATGAAATTAATAAAAATGACAAAAGCACATACAATTACTAAAATGAAAACTGAAAATGTAAAAATATGAATAGTGAATAAATAATACTAAAATAACACTGATATTCAAATCAAAGCTAAAAAGTCAAAACTAATAAAAATGACAAGCACATAAAATTACTAAAACAAAAAGTGAAAATATAAAAATAAAGCTAATTCAAAACATGAATAAATACTATAATAGCGTGTAAATAATATTAAAATAACACTAGATAATATTAATGTTATAGCTACTAGTATACTATTATTTATTTATGCACTATCATAGTATTTATTGTAAGGAGATCAAATGAAGCAGTTATTGATATTTTCTGTTGAATGTTATAGTGCTTTAATGCCTAATTTTAGCATGTAAACAAACAGAAGAGATAAATGTCGGTCATCATGGTTGTGCTGATGAAAAGTGAAAATATAAAAATAAAGCTAATTCAAAACATGAATAAATACTATAATAGCGTGTAAATAATATTAAAATAACACTGGACAATATTAATGTTATAGCTACTAGTATACTATTATTTATTTATGCACTATCATAGTATTTATTGTAAGGAGATCAAATGAAGCAGTTATTGATATTTTCTGTTGAATGTTATAGTGCTTTAATGCCTAATTTTAGCATGTAAACAAACAGAAGAGATAAATGTCGGTCATCATGGTTGTGCTGATTTCCAGGTCTGGAAAAGTGATAGAAATTAATCTAAACTTTTTGGGGGAAATCTGCTGTTCGTGACTCTTTATAATGAAACTCTTATCCAGTCATCAGAAGGGACCGATGCATCATGGAAAGTCATGGAAATCGATGGGTCAGAATGTGGGAAGCAGGTTATTATTATTCGTCATGACATTAAAATAATCAGTGGCTTTGGTTTGGGATGTGCTTTATATGTGTTAATAAACAGCCAATATGTTAATAACAGGCACGCTAATAAGCAACTAGTTAATAGTGAGAATTGGTCCCTATTCTAAAGTGTTCCCAAAGTTAAAGGATTAGTTCACTTTCACATTAAAAATTCCTGATAATTTACTCGCCCCCATGTCATCCCAGATGTTTACGTCTTTCTTTCTTCAGTCGAAAAGAAATGAAGCTTTTTGATGAAAACATTCCAGGATTATTCTCCTTATAGTGGACTTCAACGGCTGCCAAACGGTCAAAATGACGGTTTCAGTGCAGCTTCAAAGAGCTCTACACGATCCCAGACGAGGAATAAGGGTCTTATCTAGTCATTTTCTGAAAAAAATTAAGTATATGCTTTATAAACAAAAATGCACGCCTTGCACTGCTCTGCGATGCACGTCCTTGACGTCACGTAATACGTAATTATGTTGACACGCTTGACGTAGGCGGAAGTAAGGTTTCATAAAGATTTAAACATCCAGGATACGCACACGAAGTGACCATTTTAAACGATAAACTGACACAAAGACATTTGAATATGTGTCATTGAACATACAACAACTTTTGAACGGTCCTCCTTCTCCACATTTGTAAACACTGACTGAGTCGGTAAATGCACGCCTTGCACTGCTCTGCGATGCACGTCCTTGACGTCACGTAATACGTAATTATGTTGACACGCTTGACGTAGGCGGAAGTAAGGTTTCATAAAGATTTAAACATCCAGGATACGCACACGAAGTGACCATTTTAAACGATAAACTGACACAAAGACATTTGAATATGTGTCATTGAACATACAACAACTTTTGAACGGTCCTCCTTCTCCACATTTGTAAACACTGACTGAGTCGGTGCTTCCGCCTACATCAAGCGTGTCAACGTAATTACGTATTACGTGACGTCAAGGACGTGCATCGCAGAGCAGTGCAAGGCGTGCATTTTTGTTTATAAAGCACATACTTTATTTTTTTTTAAATGACTAGATAAGACCCTTATTCCTCATCTGGGATCGTGTAGAGCTCTTTGAAGCTGCACTGAAACCGTCATTTTGACCGTTTGTTAGCCGTCGAAGTCCACTATAAGGAGAATAATCAAAAAGCTTCATTTCTTTTCGACTGAAGAAAGAAAGACGTAAACATCTGGGATGACATGGGGGTGAGTAAATTATCAGGAATTTTAATGTGAAAGTGAACTAATCCTTTAATAAAAATATGTTTTATTACAGCAAACTGAATATCAGTTTTTGCTGGATAGAGCTGAAAAGGCCAAGCACCACAATATGGGAAAGACTACTAATGTTTTAAAAATAAATAACACCAGTGCAGAGTATTTGTGGAAGGCAGATTTCTTCTGTTGTTTGATCCCGGGGGGAATATCGAGCTGCTGACCCCATTTCAACCGACTGCTCTGTTGACATTTCTGCTGCACTAGACCTAACGTTCAGTCCACTCTCTCTTTTGGCTTCGTCTGGATGAGGTTTTCTGTTTTTTTTGTCTGATAGAATGAGAAGTGCAAAGATCCTGGATCCGCGATTCTGCTAATAACGGCTTGGTTTGGGTGTTTTTGTGCGATGTCTGGTCTGTTGATGTGGTTTTCTGGTTTAGGTTGCCATCCCGGTGGTGTCTGTGCGACTGGTGAAGAAACACAAAACGGCCGGCCTGGTGCCAAACGGACTGGCCATCACCACCGACAGCAGCCAGAAGGTGCTCAACCCAACACACCAAACACTCGGTCCAGAGCGATCGCTCTGTGTTTGACCAACACGTCCAGATCACTTATGAGATCTCTTTAATACCTTCACTGTTTCTCTTGGGTAGAAACTGGAAAATGAGAGCAAACGCAGGTTTTGCTGAAGTCTTCAGCTTCTCAGACGCTCGTCTTGAGTTTCAGAAGAGATCTGAACAGCGTCTCAAACTGATTTGCTCAAGTCTGCAATCAAAGATCCCAACATGAACTCAAACATCATTAAACCACTATTATATATATATATATATATATATATATATATATATGTGACCCTGGAGCACAAAAGCAGTGTTAAGTCGCTGGGGGATATTTTTAGCAATAGCCAACAATACATTGTATGGGTCAAAACGGCACAGATGATTTTCTCAATATTTAGATTTTTTTGCACCCTCAGATTCCAGATTTTCAAATAGTTGTATCTCGACCAAATATTGTCCAATCCTAACAAACCATACATCAATGCAAAGATACATATTATGCAAACAAAAACCTTTATTTTGTATGCGATTAATCGCTTGAATATGGAAGCCCATTTCTGCCACTAAATAAAAAATAAAACAAGGTAATTGCGACTTTTTATCTCACAATTCTGACTTTTTTTCTCAGAATTACGAATTATAAAGTCAGAATTGCGTGATATAAACTCGCAATTGCGAGAAGAAAAGTCAAAAGTCGCAAATATAATTTGGGGATGTAACGATTACCGGTTTGACGATAAATCATGATAAAATTCTCCATGGTTAGTATTACCGTTTCATCTTTTAATTATCATTAAAACCGTATTAGATTACCGCGATTTGAACAACTCGCGATAAATAAAAACTATCCAGCATAAAGCACAGTTTTAAGTAACAGTCTCACATGCGCACAGCAGCAGAGTAGTTTAGTTTTGAGTGAAAACAGGGCGGAAAAACTGGGAGGTTTTAAAAGAGTGCTAAGGGAATTAATTATGCAAATGCATATATGAATGAATTAATTATATGAATGTTCCTCTGAAGGTTCTGACTGTCTTCAGAAACGATTCAACGGCATTTTGTTATCATCTCCGCTCCATGTAATACCTAAAAGAAGTTTTCTAAATCGCAATACTGCTTTGTCCTCGGAGGTTACGGGAAACAGCTGTAATTCTGCTTTTCCATAAGCGCCACCTGCTGTCAGCGAGTGGATTTACAGAGACCTATATTTACATTCAGTCTGTGTGCGGTTTCTGTCTGGCCAAAAACGGACAGAATTCGCACGCCCTGCTGAAAACTTTGACCGGTCGATGAAAAACAAGCTTATGTGGATTCTACACATTTAAACAATTCAGATGAGTTATCTAGAATTATTCGTGGAGCAGATAAAATACATATAATCATTTATTAATCAATTATCATTTTGACATATCTTTTCTTTATTTAAAGGCTGAAATGTGAG
>NW_015505556.1:2032602-2037425 GCF_001515645.1 Sinocyclocheilus grahami
TTTAATTATCATTAAAACCGTATTAGATTACCGCGATTTGCACAACTCGCGATAAATAAATACTGTCCAACATAAAGCACAGTTTTAAGTATCAGTCTCACGTGCGCACAGCACGCAGAGTAGTTTTGTTTTGAGTGAAAACAGGGCGGAAAAGCTGGGAGGTTTTATAAGAGTGCTAAGGTAATTATACAAATGAATATATGAATTAATTGATTATATGAATGTACCTCTGAAGGTTCTGACTGTCTTCAGAAACGATTCAACGGCATTTTGTTATCATCTCCGCTCCATGTAATACCTAAAAGAAGTTTTCTAAATCGCAATACTGCTTTGTCCTCGGAGGTTACGGGAAACAGCTGTAATTCTGCTTTTCCATAAGCGCCACCTGCTGTCAGCGAGTGGATTTACAGAGACCTATATTTACATTCAGTCTGTGTGCGGTTTCTGTCTGGCCAAAAACTGACAGAATTCGCATGCCCTGCTGTAAACTTTGACCGGTTGATGAAAAACAAGCTTATGTGGATTCTACACATTTAAACAATTCAGATGAGTTATCTATAATTATTCGTGGAGCAGATAAAATACATATAATCATTTATTAATCATTTATCATTTTGACTTATATCTTTTCTTTATTTAAAGGCTGAAATGTGAGGTTTACCTTTTTTATGAAACTTTTGCAAAGCTTTATTTGAACATTTACATTAGATATTTCAACATGCTCTTAAACTGTTGTCAGCCAAGTTGTCATCCGAACATCATTGGTAATGTTACTGTTTTAGTGATTATGCAAACAAGAAGTCATTTTATTTGTTGTTTGTTGATTTTTAAATATAAAACTTGGTGAAGTGATTTATGTGTCGGTACTTTTTTAACATCTCCAGCACATATTAACAATACCGTGATAATACTGATAACCGTGATAACTTTGTTCACTATAATCGTGATAAGAAATGTTCATACCGTTACATCCCTAATATAATTGTAATGTATGTATTAATAATCATCAAACGATGTCTCCACATTTCATTTTAATGTCGTGACTTATTAGTGTGTGTTTCTTGTTGGCAGTATGTGTTTGTGTCTCTGCTGTCGCGGGACAGTGTGTACGACGTGCTGAGGAGGATCTGCACACACCTTCAGGTGAACGGGAAGAAGAGTCTGAGTCTGAAGCAGTTCCTGGAGGAGCCTGGCTCTCTGTCGATGGTACGACAAACACAGCATTGCATGCACAAACCGCAGCTGTGCTTTGTTGTTTATAGGTGTGTCTGATAAACTATGGTCTCATATGTGTCCCTGCAGCACAAAAGCAGTGTTAAGTCGCTGGGGTATATTTGTAGCAATAGCCAACAATACATTGTATGAGTCAAAATTATAGATTTTTCTTTTATGCCAAAAATCATTAGAATATTAAGTAAAGATCATGTTCCTTGAAGATATTTTGTAAATTTCCTACCGTAAATATATCAAAACTTAATTTTTGATTAGTAATATGCATTGCTAAGAACTTCATTTGGACAACTTTAAAGCTGATTTTCTCAATATTTAGATTTTTTTGCACCCTCCGATTCCAGATTTTCAAATAGTTTTCAATAGTTGATTCAATAGTTGTATCTCAACCAAATATTGTCCGATCATAACAAACCACACATCAGTGGAAAGATGATTTATTTAGCTTCCAGATGATGCATAAATCTCAATTTCGAAAAATAGACCCTTATTGTTGGTTTTGTGGTCCAGGGTCTCATGTGAGATGAATTGTGTGCAGGATGAGTTTCCGGTGTCCACTGATTTCACGCCGGTGTTGAAGTGGCGCAGGAAACCGCCGGCTCCGTCCGTCTCTTCATCGCTGCCGGACCTGCTGGGAAACTCCACGAGCAGCTTAAGCGCAGGAGACGCACCGTACACCGCAGAGACGCCGCTGGAGGGTACGACACACGCTAACAGCACTCACATACACTGCTACATATTTCTAGATGTGTGTATATTTATATTTAATATTAAACATATTATATATATTATATATATAGACCCTTTTAGGGCTAGCTGGAGGCAAAACAAAAGGAAAACTGGAGGCGGCCCATTCAAACCTGCACAGATTCAGCTACACAAGGAGCTTAAGATATCATCTTGTTGTGATGTTGGCTGCCAGAATCGACAGAGTAGAGGCTCCAATTAGAAATTTTAAAGGGCTCGTATGATGCTGCTGGAAAAAACTTTATTTGGTGTATTTGGTGTAATGAAATGTTTATGCGGTTTAAGGTTAAAAAAACACATTATTTTCCACATACTGTACATTATTGTTTCTCCTCTATGCCCCGCCTTTCTGAAACGCGTCGATTTTTACAAAGCTCATCGGTCTGAAAAGCGAGGTGTGCTCTGATTGGCCAGCTATCCAGATTTCACGCCGGTGTGGAAGTGGCGCAGGAACCCGCCGGCTCCGTCCGTCTCTTCATCGCTGCCGGACCTGCTGGGAAACTCCACGAGCAGCTTGAGCGCAGGAGACGCACCGTACACCGCAGAGACGCCGCTGGAGGGTACGACACACACTAACAGCACTCACATACACTGCTACATATTTCTAGATGTCTGTTTATTTATATTTAATATTAAACATATTATCTATATAGACCCAAGCGTGTGACGGAAATGTTACGCCCCTCACCATACTGTGATGATGCCCTGTCCGGCCGGAGCAACGAGACAAAACCATTAAAACCCATTATAAACGAGGCATTTGTTGCATCCAGTGGGGACATAATTACAGATTATAATGACTTATACTGTCTTTTTACACGTTGCGTTGCATCGCGCCGCGTAAACATAAAACCATGTCTGCATTTGTGATCGGAGAAATGACAAACAACAATCCTTACTCGCGTTTGAATCGTCAGAATGAAAGGATAATCAAATACAGAAAGTTCAAAATTAGCAATTCATGGAATTTGTGTTTCTAGAAAACTTTCACATCTTAATTTAAAGGTATGTAAAGGTACTGTAATGTCACTGTAAACTTGCATCATTTACAGGAGGTATATATACTTTAACTATTTGGCCATTACGTGATGCATACATCTTCAAATAATATATCCATCACACTGAATTTTTTTTTTGTATTTTGGCCCAGTTCACTCTCTTGTAGCTGTAAAAATAGTTGCCTGCTGAAATTGAAATATATATATCTTCATGACAAGATAGACACGGTGAGTTTCTCTTTACTGTGCATGTTTATACATGACCTTTGAGTAGCGTCATAAACATAAAACCATGTCTGCATTTGTGATCGGAGAAATGACAAACAACAAGCGCTACTCTACACTGCTCAAAACTCACGTTTGAATCGTCAGAAAGAAAGGATAATCAAATACATAAAGTTCAAAATTAGCATTATTGTTTCTAGAAAACTTTCACATCTTAATTTAAAGGTATGTAAAGGTACTGTAATGTCACTGTAAACTTGCATCATTTACAGGAGGTATATATACTTTAACTATTTGGCCATTACGTGATGCATACATCTTCAAATAATATATCCATCACACTGAATTTTTTTTTTGTATTTTGGCCCAGTTCACTCTCTTGTAGCTGTAAAAATAGTTGCCTGCTGAAATTGAAATATATATATCTTCATGACAAGATAGACACGGTGAGTTTCTCTTTACTGTGCATGTTTATACATGACCTTTGAGTAGCGTCAGCCAATCTGGTTTCGTCCGTTAAAGTTAACCTTTTCAAAAGTGAAGTGACGAGACATGTGGCCAAGTATGGTGACCCATACTCAGAATTAGTGCTCTGCATTTATCCATCCAAAGTGCACACACACACACACACACACACACACACTGCTCAAAACTCACGTTTGAATCGTCAGAAAGAAAGGATAATCAAATACATAAAGTTCAAAATTAGCATTATTGTTTCTAGAAAACTTTCACATCTTAATTTAAAGGTATGTAAAGGTACTGTAATGTCACTGTAAACTTGCATCATTTACAGGAGGTATATACTTTAACTATTTGGCAATTGATACATACATCTTCAAATAATATATCCATCACACTGAAATTTTTTTTGTATTTTGGCCCAGTTCACTCTCTTGTAGCTGTAAAAATAGTTGCCTGCTGAAATTGAAATATATACACATCTTCATGACAAGATAGACACGGTGAGTTTCTCTTTACTGTGCATGTTTATACATGACCTTTGAGTAGCGTCAGCCAATCTGGTTTCGTCCGTTAAAGTTAACCTTTTCAAAAGTGAAGTGACGAGACATGTGGCCAAGTATGGTGACCCATACTCAGAATTAGTGCTCTGCATTTATCCATCCAAAGTGCACACACACACACACACACACACCGTGAACACACACCCGGAGCAGTGGGCAGCTATTTGTTTTTGCTGTGGCGCCCGGGGAGCAGTTGGGGGTTCGGTACCTTGCTCAAGGGCACCTCAGTCGTGGTATTGAAGGTGGAAGAGAGCGCTGTACATTCACTCCCCCCACCTACAATCCCTGCCGGTACGAGACTCGAACCCACAACCTTTGGGTTACGAGTCCGACTCTCTAACCATTAGGCCACGACTTCCCACGACTTCAAATAACAATCGCGGTCCCGGACAATGAGTGACCTTACATATGCAGGTAAAACCGGATTTTCTCCGTAGAGAAAGCTAGCTTCATAGCTAGCATTAGTGAAGCTGTCAGGGACTCTTTCTGCCTCCACCTAAGCTCCGCCCACAGAAAAACCTCACAATGTTTACTAACAGAAAAAGGGTCTATATATATATATATATATATATATATATATATATATATATATACACAC
>NW_015505556.1:2037515-2040778 GCF_001515645.1 Sinocyclocheilus grahami
AAGATCCCCCCACAGAGAAAAATCTCAAAGTGTTTTATAACAAAAAAAGTCTATATATATATATATATATATACACACATATATATTATAATTTCTGTGTAATTATTTAATATAGTATGTATTTGTATATTTACTGTTGATTTTATTTTTAAAATGTTTAATTAAAAATATATATATAATTTATCATTTAATAATTTATTAAATTAGCTAGAGTAGTTTGACTTCTTTAGTCTTAGTTTTTTAACAGAACGGAAGCATCAAAAATGTCAAATAATAAATTTTATAAATAATAATGTATATTATTAACGATTTCATTTAGAATAATTAATAATGGCAGTGAGAATTCATTTAGAAATATTACGAATAATAATGTATTGTTCCATTTCTAATAATTGCTAACAATTTTAAATATTCTATTTTCTAATAAAAACATGTAAAATGACAAATATATTAATTTAGAATTTTTATAAATATTACAATAAATAATAATTACATGATAAAAATTATCATTATTATAATGTATAAAATATAAATATATATATTATTTATCATTTAATAATTTATACATTTAATTAAGAAAAAATTATATATTACATAAAATTAATTGAATAATTATAAATGATATTATTATATAATGACTATTTTAAATATGTCTAAAATTATTAAAATAATATATTGAAATTATTTATTAATTATAATAATTTATTTATATATATATTATAATTATGTATACATATATTATATATAAATAAAAACATACATATGTTAATATATAATATATTATAATATATCATACAATATGTATTTAATAATTATATTATTTATGTAATAATATATTACACATATAATATTTAATATAATATTATATATAATTAATAAATTACATAATTTTAAATTATATAAGTGTTTATATATGTATATATATATAGAGAGAGAGAGTAATTTATTAATTATTTAATAGCTTTTTATATTTATGATGATTTATGATTATAAATGGCATGTACTAACATAGCAAAGTAAAATTAAAATGTGCAGTATAGCCACGTCATTATTCATTCATTAATTGTTTTTCTTTCATTATTCATAATAGAAGAGCACTTGATCCTCTTTAACTGTAATCTAAACACCATCATTAATTTACAGTTGAAATAATCAAATGTTTATTCTCATCGGCGAGCTCTTTAATGAACTATAGCTCCTGTTCTTCACGTCTTTGTGCAAATATTAGTGTCTCACGTTACGGTCCGCAGGCTGTGACGGGACGGTTTCTGGGCGTGACGGAGTTAGGAAAATATCCACAGGTTATTTGATTATAAAGCGCGTTGAATTTAACTCGCTGCGTTTGATATTTGACTATGAGACGCCTGTTAAGAGTTCAAAACGGTCTGTTTCACTTTGTTATGTTTGTTCGGTGCATTTGACGCACAATGGCGAGTTTGAAATAAACAGGATTCTTGGCTCTGCGTGAAGCTTTTGAAACAACAAAACAAAGCCAAATGATGTTTTGTGATCCTCAGAGAGACGGCTGGAGGCGGAGAAGATCCTGCTGACTGAACCCGTGTCTGAACTGGGTCACATGGAGTATCATCTGCTCAAGTTCTTCATTCTGCTGTGAGTCCAGAGCGCTCCTTTCCTTCTGCTGCTGTTCAAACGCTTACCGTTTTACACACAGGATAAATATAAAGCAGTTATTCATACAGAAAAAGAGAAACTCTTGACCTCAAAACTCATTCAGGAAGTCATGCATTTTTGTGGTGTGATGTCGCCCTCTGCTGGTTGTTCAGTGGAATCACTCCAAAATTATTTGTTATAAACTAAATTTATAAATAATTACGTCATAATATGTCCTTCTAGTCACAACCTCTTAATGAAGTGCTGTATTAGTGTATTACAAATAATTTATTATTGTTATATATATTACTATTATAACTATAATGATTATAAACATATTTTTAATAATAATAATATTTTATTTGGAATGTCATTAATAAGAACATAATAAAAATGTCAAATAAATTAATTTGTATAACATAATAATAATCTAATTAATAATAATTAATCTTAAGTAATTCATCAATCTATATTAATAATAATGTATAATTTTATTTATAATATTTAATAATAGCAATGAGAACCTGCAGATTGGTTTACTTTCTCAAACAAAACATTTTTTGTCTTATTTTTTTAAAGGAAAGTCATTAACAAGAACATAATTAAAGAGTCAAGAATTGTGGATTTTTTAAATAATTATTTTATGTATAATAATAAATTAATAATTAATACAAGAACATAATAAAAGCATCAAATGTCAAAAAAGAATTTGTAATAATTACAAATAATGTGTAATTGTTAATAATAATTAATGGGGTGTTGTTAACAAAAACATAATAAAAGCATAAAGAAATGTCTAATAAATTTGTTATAAATAACAACGAATAATTATTAATAATTATATCTATAATATTTAATATTGGTAATGTGAAGTAGCATTTATTTTCTCAGCCAGAGTAGTTTGACTTCTTTAGTCTTAGTTTCTTAACAGAACGGAAGCATCAAAAATGTCAAATAATTCATTTATAATTTTATAAATAATAATGTATAACTATTTTATTTAGAATAATTAATAATGGCAGTAATGTATTGTTCTATTTCTAATAATTGCTAAAAATGGTTAAAATTCTATTTTCTAATAAAAACTAAAAATTAATAATAAAATAAAAATTAAAAATTTGTATAAATAATATTACAATAAATAATTACATGATAAAAATGTCAAATGATTGAATTGATCATTATTATAACGTATAATTTTATATATAATAATAATAGCAAGATTTGTTTACTTTCTCAACCAGAGCAGTTTGACTTTAGTCTAGTTATTTTAATGGAAAGTCATTAACATGCATGTTAACCGCGTGTGTGTTTGTGTTTCAGCATCATTTTGCTCATCATTTCATCGTGTTATCTGGCGTTTCGCGTCTGCAGTCTGGAGCAACAGCTGTCTTTCCTCAACACACAACCGGCGATGAGCATGAGAGAGAGGTACAAACACACGCTCATACATTAATCACTCTTTCTTACATTTACATGACATTTACATTTAGACATTTAGCAGACGCTTTTATCCAAAGCGACTTACAAATGAGGACAATAAAAGCAATCAAAATCAACAAAAGAGCAATAAAATGTAAGTGTTATAACATATATATACAACACACAACACTCATAAACACACACACACACATATATATATATATATACAA
>NW_015505557.1:0-16185 GCF_001515645.1 Sinocyclocheilus grahami
GTACCTAAATTAAAACCCCCCCCCCCCCCCAGCAAAAACAGTAATATTGGGAAATAATTTATTTCTGTAACGGCAAAGCTGAATTTTCAGCATCATTACTCCAGTGTCACGTGATCCTTCAGAAATCATTCGAATATGCTGTTTTGCTGCTCGAGAAACATTTCTTATTATCAGTTTTGAAAACATTTGTGCTGCCTAATATTTTTGTGGAAATTGTGATGTAATTTTTTCAGGATTTTTCAATGAATAGGAAGTCCAAAAGAACTTTACTGTCACTTTCGATCAATTCAATGCATTTTTGCTGAATAGAAATATGAATTCACACCAAACTGATAACTATAATGATAACGGTAAAAAAATAGAATTTTAAAATTGTTCTACATGTAAAAGAATAGAAGAGTCCACAACTATAATGATAACAGCACAGAGGAACAATATCATTGGAATCAGCTTTTATTCCAGCAATGAACAATAAAAACATGGACATCCAATCAGAATCCATCCTGCTTTAAAGAGCTCTAGCATTTAAAGTGACACATGGCAAAAGTGTAGTGTGTACTTATAATAAACAGAATGTTATTGTGCGTTCGTATGGACACTGATGTTGTTTTCAATTTAGTTATTGTTCTTGATGCAAGATGGCCTTTAATGCTTGACATTTCCCTTGGATTTTTCTGTGTGGTGTCTGTTTCCATGACGACAGACCCCGCTGGAGGTCGCCCAGCAGGCTGTAGATGCAGATGTGCATTGTGTGGGCATTAGCACACTGGCAGCTGGACACAAGACCCTCGTGCCTGAACTCATCAAAGAGCTGCGTAACCTCAACCGGCCCGATATCATGGTGATCTGCGGAGGGGTCATACCACCACAGGTAACACCTGCCCCCTGATAGACAGCTGGACATATGAGCAGAGGCAGAGCTGAATTACTACCTTACTACCTACACAGGCAGAAAATCGCTCTGTGAAATCTGTCCGTTTCATAGAAAGCAGAATATGAAAATTTATGTCAAATATACTTCTTGCTTGAAGTATATCTGGGCCTTTATACGTCTACACCTCAGCTAGCCATGATGTTCAAAGGGAGCTGTTATCTTTGTTTTGACATGGACAATATTGAATGGACAACATTTGACATGGACAACATTGAATTTAAATGGACTGTCCAGAACCTGATCATTATGGCGTGACAGTGATGTAGATTAGACTCGACTGAACTCGAACAGTATGCATTAATCAGATTTCACCATTCACAATGTGTAAGGAAAAGACAAGAAACATATTTTTTAGTGGCAGGAGCGTCAAAGTTTTTTCTTCTATTAATCGTTAAATCTTTGAATCTCATCTCAGAAAGTCAGATTACCTTATTGTATTGATTAATAAAGCAGTAAGACATGAAAGGCCATATGTTACATTGATTTTAGCTTTGATTAGACACTACACACAGCATAGGCCGCTTATGACTGCAGAGCAGAGGTGGAGAAAGTACACAATTCTTATTCTATTACTTGAGTGAAAGTAGAGATACTGCTGGTCAAATATTACTCCATTACAAGTGAAAGTTGTAAAGACTTACTTTTTAAAAGTACTTAAGTACCAAAAGTACATTTCCTTTTTTATGTTAATGCACTGTTTTATTATTGTTGTATGTAAAACTTGCAATACCTTATAACTTACTGGGATGTAACTTACAATACATTACACCTACTGAATACAGTCATGGCCAAAAGTTTTGGCAGTGACATAAATTTTTGTTTTGCAAAGTTTGCTGCTTCACTATTTGTAGATTATTTTTCCACGTTTCTATGGTATACTGAAAAACAATGATAAGCATATCATAAGTTTTAAAGGCTTTTATTGGCAAAAAAAATATATACAGTGGGTACGGAAAGTATTCAGACCCCCTTACATTTTTCACTCTTTTTTATATTGCAGCCATTTGCTAAAATCATTTAAGCTCTGCAATTCGCTCTGACATGCTGGATATTAGCTTCTGGGCCAAAATCCATGGATGGTCTCAGGATGCTTCACTGTTGGCACAACAAAGGACTCATGGTAGTGTTCACCTTTTCTTCTCCGAACAATCAATTTTCCAGATGTCCCAAACAGTTGGAAGGGAGCTTCATCAGAGAAAATAACTTTGCGCCAGTCTTCTGCTGTCCAATCCTTGTACTTCCTGCAGAATTTCAGTCTGTCCTTGACGTTTTTCTTGGAGAGAAGTGGCTTCTTTGCTGCCCTTCTTGACACCAGGCCGTTGTCCAAAAGTCTTGGCCTCACTGTGCGTGCAGATGCTCTCACACAAACCTGCTGCCATTCCTGAGCAAGCTGCACTGTGACACGATTCCAGCTGACTCCTCAGAAGGAGATGTCCTGGCACTTGCTGGACAGTCTGGGACGTCCTGAAGACTTCTTCACTGCAGTCGAACCTTGAAGTTCTTGATGATCCGGTAAATGGTTCTTTCAGGGCACTGTGACACGATTCCAGCTGACTCCTCAGAAGGAGATGTCCTGGCACTTGCTGGACAGTCTGGGACGTCCTGAAGACTTCTTCACTGCAGTCGACCCTCTCTCCTTGAAGTTCTTCATGATCCGGTAAATGGTTCTTTCAGGTGCAATATTCTTTGTAGCAATTTCCTTGCATGCGAGGCCATTTAGATGCAAAGCAATGATGGCTGCACGTGTTTATATGGAGGAAACCATTGCTAACAAGAACACAATGATTGGAAGCGCTTCTTCCCTCCTTTTATAGCAATCAGTCTGCTCTTACAATCTAATTAGTATGTTAGTGATTTCACCTGACTAGTACTCATTCACACTTTCACATGTGCTGCTGATATGATTAGTCAATTAATGTTAGCTGATCATTTTGGCTGCATCTGAAAACTCTAAAATGCTGCCTTCGGAGGCAGCATTCCAAGGCAGGAACGCATCAAGGCACATCCGAGTACAAATTCTGCTTTACTTCCTGTCTCCGGAGGAACCTTCTTCTGATCAAATTTTGAAGGCAGCATAGATGTATCCTTCACTGCCTTTGATATCCCACAATCCTGTGCGTTCCGTTCCGTGACGGTTGAGCTAAAAAATAAAGATGCCATCTGAAAGTTGTGTTTTGTGGTCAGTTTGTGTGTAAATGTATATTTCTGAATAACTTTTTGCACTTTTGATGTTATTTCTAGCGAGAAATCAGTATTATAGTAATTAAATATTTGTTTAGCTATCACAAAAACTCATTCTATTTTGCTGTAGATCATTAAACCGTTACGCTTTCTCAGAAGAACTCCCTGCGCAGCCATGCAGCCTAGCATGGATGAGAGCAGGGAGAGCAGCAATAACCCCCCAGGGTAAACAGAACAGAACCAACATAAATGTATTGCAGATATTGTTAAAGTTCAATAATTTTATATACACATTTTAGAATTAGTCTGATTCAAAGGAGAATCAGAAGGCTGAATCTCGACTGACAGAGGAGGAGTTGGGGATGGAGGAGGGTAATTAGCTATTGAGCAATGCGAAAACTGCTGATAATACTGAGGGACCTTATATATGAATACTTAGGTGTCGTATTCCCATAGGTAAATGGGGATCAGCTAAGAGTCATCTGATGTGAGCTTGACTAACGTGGCCTGTCAGAACTAATTCACGCTTGAATTTTGGCCAATGAAGCTTTTAGCAATTATTTAAAATCCATCTGATCACTCTACACAATAATCTAGAAACAATGTGAATGAACACCACAACAGCTTAAGCATCAAACTTTGCAAAACACAAAATTTGTTACTGCCAAAACTTTTGGCCATGACTGCACACTCACTCACATGTAGTATCTTTGGAATGAAGAGCTTTTAGAATGTTAAAAACCTATAGAAACAAAACAAGTGAGTTGACAAAAAAAAATGTATTTACCCACCCTCACAAAAGCAGCATGGTAGTGATCTTACACAGCTCTGGCAGTGTGTGCACACATCTACGTGTAGCCATTCATCCACATTTGAACCGAGTGGATAGTTAAATGGACTGAGACTGAGAAGAAAAATCAAACCTGCTTTAAAACCCAGCAACACATCTGTAGCTGTATAACTTTACACCAGCAACACTGCTTTAACAAAAACAAACAAAAAAACAGCAAGATTTATTTGACATCAAAACAGAAATTTCAAAAATGCTCTCTTATCGCTCTCGCAGTACTTTGATGTCATACACAGAATGGCCTGTGCAGTGCTGCTTCAAGTCAAACACCTACTGCGCTTTGTTAGGAAACACACAACAGTTCTTATGTGGCTTTATATGTCATAATTTAGTTTACACAATTTTGCAAAATCAGAAAATATTGTGTCTGATACAGTATATACTACAGTATTAACTTATTATTGTATTGTGTTGTATAAATATCACATTTGCAACTGGTCAGTGTTCAAAACATGCTGGGAAATCACTTCACGTAACCCTACAAGAGTGATTACTGATAGGCTGTCTAAAAAAAAAAAGTCACGTTTTACACATAGTAACGACTTTCTACTTCGAGGAGCTTGATAGAAGTGTAGTGAAGTTAAAAGTATAAAATAATACTCAAGTAAAGTACTGATACTTAAAAAGTGTACTTAAAGGAGACATATATGCCCCTTTTTACATTATGTAATATAAGTGGTGTCCCCAGAATGTGTCTATGATGTTTCAGCTCAAAATACTTCAGAGATCATTTATTATCCCTCATGTGGTGTTCGGTCCTTTTTGCTCTGAAAATTGTTTTTTTCCCCCAAAAATACTAGTTAATGTTATCGCATTGGACTGAAATTTTGTGACTTTGTTCACAAAGGGTATAACTACTTCTAAAAAAATGTTTGGATCATTTTCATACTTTTCTGGGGGAGATTTTTCACCTTGTTACACTGGTGATGTTCCAGGGCAAAAATGACCCGGCCTCAAAAAAAAGCTATAAATCACTCATTATGCTATATTATCACCAAATATTGGATTCAATCCTTTTGTCAACTTCTTTTCTTTCATTTAGGACTGGTTTTGTATTTATATTTGCATCTGATTAATCGTAGGCCTCATTTATCTGAAAGTAGGCACCTCATTCTTTGACATCATTTTGGTTCTGATTATCATGTTTATCGCGCTGAAATCATGCGTTTTAAGCCATACGAGTTCCAGTCTTCTGCTGTCCAATCCTTGTACTTCCTGCAGAATTTCAGTCTGTCCTTGACGTTTTTCTTGGAGAGAAGTGGCTTCTTTGCTGCCCTTCTTGACACCAGGCCGTTGTCCAAAAGTCTTGGCCTCACTGTGCGTGCAGATGCTCTCACACAAACCTGCTGCCATTCCTGAGCAAGCTGCACTGTGACACGATTCCAGCTGACTCCTCAGAAGGAGATGTCCTGGCACTTGCTGGACAGTCTGGGACGTCCTGAAGACTTCTTCACTGCAGTCGAACCTTGAAGTTCTTGATGATCCGGTAAATGGTTCTTTCAGGTGCAATATTCTTTGTAGCAATTTCCTTGCATGCGAGGCCATTTAGATGCAAAGCAATGATGGCTGCACGTGTTTATATGGAGGAAACCATTGCTAACAAGAACACAATGATTGGAAGCGCTTCTTCCCTCCTTTTATAGCAATCAGTCTGCTCTTACAATCTAATTAGTATGTTAGTGATTTCACCTGACTAGTACTCATTCACACTTTCACATGTGCTGCTGATATGATTAGTCAATTAATGTTAGCTGATCATTTTGGCTGCATCTGAAAACTCTAAAATGCTGCCTTCGGAGGCAGCATTCCAAGGCAGGAACGCATCAAGGCACATCCGAGTACAAATTCTGCTTTACTTCCTGTCTCCGGAGGAACCTTCTTCTGATCAAATTTTGAAGGCAGCATAGATGTATCCTTCACTGCCTTTGATATCCCACAATCCTGTGCGTTCCGTTCCGTGACGGTTGAGCTAAAAAATAAAGATGCCATCTGAAAGTTGTGTTTTGTGGTCAGTTTGTGTGTAAATGTATATTTCTGAATAACTTTTTGCACTTTTGATGTTATTTCTAGCGAGAAATCAGTATTATAGTAATTAAATATTTGTTTAGCTATCACAAAAACTCATTCTATTTTGCTGTAGATCATTAAACCGTTACGCTTTCTCAGAAGAACTCCCTGCGCAGCCATGCAGCCTAGCATGGATGAGAGCAGGGAGAGCAGCAATAACCCCCCAGGGTAAACAGAACAGAACCAACATAAATGTATTGCAGATATTGTTAAAGTTCAATAACTTTATATACACATTTTAGAATTAGTCTGATTCAAAGGAGAATCAGAAGGCTGAATCTCGACTGACAGAGGAGGAGTTGGGGATGGAGGAGGGTAATTAGCTATTGAGCAATGCGAAAACTGCTGATAATACTGAGGGACCTTATATATGAATACTTAGGTGTCGTATTCCCATAGGTAAATGGGGATCAGCTAAGAGTCATCTGATGTGAGCTTGACTAACGTGGCCTGTCAGAACTAATTCACGCTTGAATTTTGGCCAATGAAGCTTTTAGCAATTATTTAAAATCCATCTGATCACTCTACACAATAATCTAGAAACAATGTGAATGAACACCACAACAGCTTAAGCATCAAACTTTGCAAAACACAAAATTTGTTACTGCCAAAACTTTTGGCCATGACTGCACACTCACTCACATGTAGTATCTTTGGAATGAAGAGCTTTTAGAATGTTAAAAACCTATAGAAACAAAACAAGTGAGTTGACAAAAAAAAATGTATTTACCCACCCTCACAAAAGCAGCATGGTAGTGATCTTACACAGCTCTGGCAGTGTGTGCACACATCTACGTGTAGCCATTCATCCACATTTGAACCGAGTGGATAGTTAAATGGACTGAGACTGAGAAGAAAAATCAAACCTGCTTTAAAACCCAGCAACACATCTGTAGCTGTATAACTTTACACCAGCAACACTGCTTTAACAAAAACAAACAAAAAAACAGCAAGATTTATTTGACATCAAAACAGAAATTTCAAAAATGCTCTCTTATCGCTCTCGCAGTACTTTGATGTCATACACAGAATGGCCTGTGCAGTGCTGCTTCAAGTCAAACACCTACTGCGCTTTGTTAGGAAACACACAACAGTTCTTATGTGGCTTTATATGTCATAATTTAGTTTACACAATTTTGCAAAATCAGAAAATATTGTGTCTGATACAGTATATACTACAGTATTAACTTATTATTGTATTGTGTTGTATAAATATCACATTTGCAACTGGTCAGTGTTCAAAACATGCTGGGAAATCACTTCACGTAACCCTACAAGAGTGATTACTGATAGGCTGTCTAAAAAAAAAAAGTCACGTTTTACACATAGTAACGACTTTCTACTTCGAGGAGCTTGATAGAAGTGTAGTGAAGTTAAAAGTATAAAATAATACTCAAGTAAAGTACTGATACTTAAAAAGTGTACTTAAAGGAGACATATATGCCCCTTTTTACATTATGTAATATAAGTGGTGTCCCCAGAATGTGTCTATGATGTTTCGGCTCAAAATACTTCAGAGATCATTTATTATCCCTCATGTGGTGTTCGGTCCTTTTTGCTCTGAAAATTGTTTTTTTCCCCCAAAAATACTAGTTAATGTTATCGCATTGGACTGAAATTTTGTGACTTTGTTCACAAAGGGTATAACTACTTCTAAAAAAATGTTTGGATCATTTTCATACTTTTCTGGGGGAGATTTTTCACCTTGTTACACTGGTGATGTTCCAGGGCAAAAATGACCCGGCCTCAAAAAAAAGCTATAAATCACTCATTATGCTATATTATCACCAAATATTGGATTCAATCCTTTTGTCAACTTCTTTTCTTTCATTTAGGACTGGTTTTGTATTTATATTTGCATCTGATTAATCGTAGGCCTCATTTATCTGAAAGTAGGCACCTCATTCTTTGACATCATTTTGGTTCTGATTATCATGTTTATCGCGCTGAAATCATGCGTTTTAAGCCATACGAGTTTAAACTACTTATATACGGTTTTCTGAGCACACACATCCGAAGCACACAGACAGAAAGCGGCTGTCACAGCATGTGAGTACTAAACTAAGTTCTCATTCACACACAAATTTACATTAAAAACACACATGAGTTACAAAAAACAGTGGGTTATGTCTGTGAAGGTAAACAGCTGGGAAATAAATCACATGTTTATTTTAGATCTGTGTGGCATCAGCAATATACAGTAAATAAATCAATAAATCCACTGCTCTCTTGTCTCCTCTGAGGCTGGGACTCTAAATAGTGTTCTGTGCTCGTCTGTGCAGCCAAAGACAGAACAGTTAGCATGTTTTGCTCAAACTTTGGCCATGGCATTAGAACTGGTACACCGTTGTCGCTTGCGATTTGCTGCTCAATAAATATTTCTTCTCATCAATGTTGAAAACAGTTTTTGCTGCTTAATATTTTTGTGAAAAATGTGATACTTTTTTTTCAAGATTCTTTAATGCATTCATTTCAGTAGTACAGCATTTATTTGAAAAGGAAATATTTTCATTATAAATGTCTGTATACTGTCATTTTTTATCAATTTAATGCATCCTTGCTGAATAATAATAATACTAATAAAATAAACGTACTTACCCCAAACTTTTAAACACTAACATCTAATAACCCTGCTATTTTCAATATTGCCTAATTATTAACATCACCCCGCTGTTTGTGCTCAGATCAAATAACTAATGAGTTGAAATCCAAAAGTTTTCATCTTCAACAAGAGGCCATTTGCTCTTATAACATAATACAGATAGATTTGCATCCAGGCAGTCGACTCATTCACACATAGGTCAAACTCTATTCTCAGTCGCAGTGGAGTGTAATTAGGACCTGTAAAAGGTCAAATCTGCACATTCCTAAATAATGATCTCTAGGCTGGTGTGTATGTACATGTGATGGTGCGTAGCAACCTGTATGCATGCAGTTACTTTGTTGCTGTGTGGGTGCAAATGCTGTGTCTTCTTTGTACTTGTCCATGAATGCATGAAATGGATTCTGTTTCAGCTTATGTTTGGTTGCTTAAGGTCTGGAGGCGTTTTTAGTTCCTTAGACTTCTTGCCTGAGTGCTATTAATTGATTATTGATTGTTAACATGTAGTGAGTGTGAGCCGGTGGAGGTGAAGCTGCGGTAATTGAAGCAGACATGGAAATCCTTTTAATGCATGCAATCCGTTTGTTTGTACTGTATCAGATCTCTCCGGTAGATTCGCTATAGTGTTTGGCATGGCAGTTAAAATATACACTGTTCCTCATGCTGAGATTCTTCTGTGATGTGATTTGCTGTGCAAGGCAGGGTTTGAATCGGCGCTTCTCAACAGGCGGGTTATGAGCCAAATATTGAGCCATGCTGAACATGAATGTTAAAATGCAAGTTCATATAATCGTGCATAGTTAGGACAGAAAAAATAGGCTTATCAAAACGCTTCTATTGTCTTTTGTTGTTATTATTAATTATTAATTTATACATTTTATTATATTTTATTAATTAATACATTTTAACCCCGTTTACTGAACTATGCTACAATACATTTTGACTAGCATAATTTCAAGATGTAATATAATTATTTTATTCTTTTGTTTAGTGTTTGTTTTACATGTTTGGCATATTATGTAGTTATTAATATATATGTACATATATTTATTCATATATTATACATATTTAAATGTAGTATTATATATATATATACTGTATATACACACTTTTTTTTGGTTCAGATTTTGTCCGAATTTTTTTTCATGGTTTTCATGGTTAAAAAAAAGATATGACCGATGAGCAAGAATGTTATTTTTTACTCATCTTTTTGTGTTTTATACATAGTCTTTTGTTTGTTTGTTTTTACTCTTGCACCATTATACAGGTGAGCAGTTGTAATTTCTCTTGAGTTTAACACAATTTTTGGTTACACTTTACTTGAAGGGGTGTGCATAATCATGACATGACACCTACATAATCATGACATGATACATGTCATGAATATGAAGGTTTTTTATGCATGTTTATGACAACTGTCATTAAGTGTAATTCGCTCAGTTATGTAATTTTTAATGCAAAGATGACATTGTTTGAGATGTCTTTGTTATGGGCTATGGTTAGGGGTAGGGGTAGGGGTAGGGTTAGGTCAAATAATGTCATATTTGCATTAAAAATAACATAACTGAGCGAATGACACTTAATGGCAGTTGTCATAAGCATGCATAAAACCTTCATATTCATGACATGTGTCATGTCATGATTATGAAGGTGTCATGTCAGTCTTATGCACACCCCTTCAAGTAAAGTGTTACCCAATTTTTTTATTAAAGCATGTATATCCATGTAGATGATGGATGTCAGTGCAGAATAATAAGGAATTTACCATTAGTGGACATCTTGCTAGACACTTGTTATAATAAACTGCCGAGTATTGTATGTATTTTTTTTAATGATCCAAAGAAACACAAACTGCTTTCTATTTCAGTTCGAGACCGTTTCTGTTTATGATTGATATTTTTATCTAAAAGCAATTAGTTGGACTTAATTAGTTTCAATATGTGCTCCAAGCACACTTAACGTGTTCCAGGTTCAATACCAGTTCATTTAATTATCTTACTAATCATGGCTTAAAGTAGTTCAGTATTGACGCTGTACATGATTAATATTCTTATCATCTTTTCAGGACTACGAGTTTCTGTACAAGAGTGGCGTCAGCTGTATCTTTGGCCCAGGGACCAGAATTCCTCAAGCAGCGGTGGAAGTTCTTGAGAGCATTGAAAAAAGCCTGGAGAAGAACCGACAGGCCATGTAACCACAGAACAGTCACACTAACATCTCAAAATGCACTTAAGCTCAGAGCAAGACAGCAATTCAGAAGGATATTGACTGAGAAAAAGTAGAAAACGTTTGAAATTCCAATAATTATCACAGCACGGTGTAATCAGTGTGAAATCGACTCTCAGAGTTGTGTTTGATTGAAAACGTGTAAAAGCAGTCTTTGATTTTGTCTATAATGTGTATAGTTTGACATAATGCATTAAAATCAACATAAAAATGTTGATGTGGTCACCAGCCTTTTTCTTACATCATTCTTTGCTATTTATTTCAACTCATAATTTCACGATCTTTTCTCATCAGAGTGAAGCTGTTTTGTTGTTTTATTCAACAATATAAAACACCATAAGCACAATAACTTAACTTGGATAATGTATTTTATATATACAGTAATAGAAGCTTTCTGTCTTGGCTTGATGTGGACTTATGGACTTATTGTGCAATATGTTGTGCATGATCTTATTGGGCACCATCCATTTCAGTTTTCAGTAGGAATGAGCATGTAGATGTTGAGATATGTATGATTATATGTCTACTCTGGCCTAGGTCCATATGAAACTGTAAACCATTGGTGATGTGAAAGTGAGTGGCCTCATCTGCTTCCTGTGGCTGCCTTTTGCCTGATTTTATTATGTTAATGCTTTGTGATGCACTCGTAAACCCTGCATCAAGTATAACAATGTTCATGTGAAGGATTCTCAGTTGAAGGAATAATTCACCCAAAAAATGAAAATCTGCTGAAAATGTATTAAAGGAACACTCCACTATTTTTGAAATTTTAGTTAAACAGTTGAGTTTTACCGTTTTCGAATCCATTCAGCCGATCTCCGGGTCTGGCGGTAGCACTTTTAGCTGTAGCTTAGCATAGATCATTGAATCTGAATCAGGTGCTGCGTAATATCATTGCGCCTGCTGCACCCATGGTACGGCAGCAAAGTTCCTTGATTATTACACCGGAATGAGAGTATAGTTCCTAGCCATATCGGCCTAGAAAATCGCAACTTTTCATTTTCCGTCGGTCTTAGTATACTATGTAACTACAGAAGAGTCAAGTTTTAAATAGGAAAAATATAGAAACTCTTTGGTCATTTTTGAGCGAGATGCTAACGGTCTAATCAGATTCAATGATCTATGCTAAGCTACAGCTAAAAGTGCTACCGCCAGACCCGGAGATCGACTGAATGGATTCGAAAACGGTTTAACTCTAGGGGAGTTGGAAAATTTGCCTATTTTCAAAAATAGTGGAGTGTTCCTTTAAGTCTCAGGCCATCCAAGATGTAGATGAGTTTGTTTCTTCAGTGGAACAGATTTGGAGAAATTTAGGAATTCATCACTTGCTCACCAATTAACTGATGGACTGGAGTGGTGTGGATTACTTGTGGATTATTGTGGTTTTTATCAGCTGTTTGGACTCATTCTGACGGCACCCATTCACTGCAGAGGATCCACTGGTGAGCAAGTGATGTAATGCAAAATTTCTCCAAATCTGTTCTGATGTTAAAATCTTCAGCAAATTTTCAGCAAACTATTCCTTTAAAAAAAAAAACAAGTCGCATTATGCTGGTAATTTCACTGATTTATTTTTTTTGAAAAGAAGTTCACACTTTGGTGTTCATCATCCTAAACGAGAGCAAATCTCAGCAGGCACTTCACAAGTTCCTCATGCTATTGACCACCTGCCAGCATGTTTAGCCCCATGTGCATCCCCTTCAAAAAAAAACATACCTCTAACTTGATTTTGATCAAGAGCAAAACAAGTATGACAGGGAATATGATTCAGTCTGACGTTTTGTTCATGTCTCATGAGCTGTGAGCTTTGCAGAAGCTGCCAGGATAGTGACTCCTGCTGTGGGCCTGTTTATGTTGTTGACAGGTTTATGCAACAGTTTAAAAATATTTCCAAATATTTTCATCTTATTAAAAGGATCGTCTTACATTAGAATGACAGTCAGCAAATGTTTTTGTGTCTTTTTTCATAGTGTGTTTGTGTATAAACCTTATTTTTAGGCATAGGTTTTAATCTTATTTTTAGACTTATTTTTTTTAGAATGTATCTACATCTTGTATAAAATTGCATAAATATGAGATTTTCATTTCTAAATGTTGCACAAATTTAACAGTTTTGTTCATGTTATTCATACAGAACAGATTGCTTTCAGTAAATTATGAATATACAGTGGGTATAGAAAAGAATCACCCCCTTTAAAATAATCACATTTTGTTGCATTGCAGCCTGAAATGAACATGGACAGTTTTTGTTTTATCCAGCTGTATTTACGCAGTGCAACTTATAACATCCAAGTGAAATATAAAACACCGAAATGTCAGGGGAAAAAAAACCCATATCACTTTGATATTTAATTGTGAAACCTAAAGGTTGTTAAGCCAACCCAGTGTTAAAATTCAACTTCAAGAAAACCGCAGTTCTAAGAATCAAGCCTTTGAAAGGCTTTCAGAGGGGATTATGAGTGCTCTCAATACCGGCCATAAATCGAGTGCTTGCGCACCTCCACAATGGTGAGTCATTTTAGCTGGATAAACCTGTTATCTGTGGAAGAGTGATGACTTGAGGTGAGCACATGCGAGTGAGGGTCATCTTCACCGGCGTAAACTCTGATTGTCATGCACAGATCATGGGGCGATGGATTCTGCGGCAGAGATTAGTCATTCAAATTATCCATGCAGATCTTATTGAAAATATCAATTTACAGTATGGGGCAGGGTAATGAGATTTTGATGCTGTTCTTTATTATAGGTTACCACTCTTTTGTAAGCTGTAAGATTTCAATAGATTTTCTGACGTACAGTGAGGGAAGTGTTGACCTTGATATTTCCATGTAAATCTATATGAATTTTCATATATTTTCAGTGGACATCATGATGCTTAATTAATGGCATGTTGCTTTATTAACATTTCTTTTTTTGTGTGAGCATGTGTCATTGTTTGACAGTTCCCAGCATCCCTGTGCCCATGTGATAAACATTTAGAACCAAGAAGAGATAAATAGTGTTTATATACTGTATATATGAAGCGTTCATTTGCAAAAACCGATAACTCCATTTTTATTTTTCAGAAATTCAGTTTTTTTTTTATTGCGCATTCCAAGTAATATAAAACTGCAGTTGGGTTGTTTTGATTAAGTAATAATAATTTAAACAAATACAGGTAATTTACTAAATTAAAGTTCATTGAAAGTATGTTTTTTTTAACATATTAAAAGTTTGTTTTATAGCAAAAGCAGATAACTCCAACAGTCATGTTTTGGCAAAAGCAGATAACTCCACATTTCATGTTTTAGAGTTTAAAAAAAACACTCGTTTAATCTTTGTAATCTCCTCAGATGACAATGTAGATGCCTGACAAACGTTGTTGTTGTGATCATAAACTGTATGGATGTGATTACACGCAATACACGGAGCTTTTCCCTCACCATTGTAACGCGCTGCTTTTGCAAGGTTCCGTGAAAACGTTTCAGCATTTATTTTCTTTTTTTGCTCTAAAGAAGATATCACAGGTTCATCAAGTTCGTCGAAATTATCCATCCTCGATCACCTTTAGTCAGCTTTGACGAAACTAGTGATATCTGGTTTGCAAACAAATCGTTCAAATCGTTGTGGAACATTTGGGTGGCGTTATGCAAATCTTCCCACATCGTGACGTAGACATGTGGGGGCGTGTTAGAACGAGACGTTTTAGGTAGGTGTGGTTGACTCTTAACTTTTATAAAGAATATCTCTTTGGATTTGAGACTTTAGTCTTTGCAACTTTACAGATCTTCTTTATGCACCAAGAGCTTGTAACAATCCAAAGAGAAAGGAAAAATTGAAATCGCATCATATTATTGTTAATAAAAAAGTTATTCACTTTTTTAACGTGGCTGACACTCCCTCTGAGTCGAAATAAACCAATATCCTAACGTGGCTAACGCTGCGTGCACTGCGAGGGTTTTCCAATGAAAAAGCCCCGCTCTCGTTTGTCTCTCTTTTCGAGGAAAGAGGGGCAGCCATCTGCTTCCCGCGGTTCAGGACCCGTCACTGCTGAGGCACGGAGGAGAATGAGCTTGTGGGGATCGCAGGTGGATCTCGCCGATGAGTTTAAAGAGGGGTTTTTCCCTCTCGCGATCGTCGGCTGTGGACGAGAGTGAGCCGCTGGAGGATGATGTTATTTCATTAACATCGTCTGAACCAGGGGCCAGTGCTCTGCTGATTTCAGTCCAGGAAGAGCAGGAAATGTCTGAGGAGGGCGAAGAAGCTGAGGCTGAGCCTTCCCAATCCTCCTGCCCTGCGTATGATGAGCTTTTTGAAAGTTATGGATCGTGCCACGGTGAGGCTTTACTTGCCGTGGAAGCGGGCAAAGAAAGTGACGTCGCGAGGTCATCTCGATGAACGTTATCTTTCTGGCCATAACCCTCCAGCTCTGGTGAGCTTTCCTTTCTTCCTGATCTCCATACAGAGATCGAGAAGGAATGGAAGAGGCCGTTTTCCTCACGCATCCATCGATTCTAGCATACGAGTTATGCCAACATCGAGGCGATGCGTGAAAACGGCTATGAGAAGATGCCCCTATAGAGAGACGCTGGCCAGCTATCTCTCTATGGGTGAGACGTCCTCTATTAAGACTCCCTCCTTGCCATCTAAGCCTCTTCAGGAAATACATCTCGCTTGAATGGCAGGGCATACGCAGCAGCAGCAGGTCGGGCTGTCGCTTCATTGCACACGATGGTGGTGCTCCAGGCATATCAGACTGACCTGCTGAAAGACCTGGATAAAGGAGAGGGCCTTTTCCTGAGCCCGAACAACCCAGTTTAAGGATCAGAGACGAGCACAGAAGGCTAGTGTCGCAGCTCGCGCTCCTCCCCTGCCTGCGGGTAGGGGTAGGAAGAATCACGGGTCAAAGGGAGGTAGGCAAGACTTAAGGGATGTGGTCCAGACAAGGCATCAGCGCTTTTGTCTGGATCAGAGTGATACTTCAGTATCTACTCATTTCCTTCGGGGGTTTTACATCTGCCCTTATCTTCCCTTTCCTAATTCCCCTGTAACCACCATCTCTCCACCTGACCAAGGTTAGGTGGGAACTTCCTGCATTACAGTCTCCTATGCTGGACCTATGATGTTTGGTTGGTTCTGTGACTTCATAGTGACCACCTTACTGATGGTATGGACTAGAGGCTTCTTCGGACGGGGCTCCGGTGCGGGAACCATGGTGGGTGAGTATGATCCATTTCTAAATATATATATATATATATGTATACCGTGTATGTATGTATATGTATGTATATATATATATATATATATATATATGTATGTATATATATATATATATATATATATATA
>NW_015505557.1:16197-50060 GCF_001515645.1 Sinocyclocheilus grahami
AAAATTCCTCCACAGCGATGTGAAAGACTCATTGCCAGTTATCGCAAACACTTGATTGCAGTTGTTGCTGCAAAGCGTGGCACAACCATTATTAGATTTAGGGGGCAATTACTTTTTCACGTAGGGCCAGGCAAGTTTGGACAGCTTTTTTCCCTTAATAAAATAAATAATAATTTAAAAACTGCATTTTGTATTTACTTACATTATCTTTGTGTAATATTAAAATTAGTTTGATGATCTGAATCTTTTAAGTGTGACAAATATGCAAAAACTTGAAAAAACAGGGAGGGGGCCAACACTTTTTCACACCACTGAATATGTATGTATTTAATGTGCTGGGTGGTTGTGTGTATAACCCTTCTGCTAGCTTACTTTGCAGTGTTTCCCGGGACCTGTGTGTTTCTGTCCTTTTCTAGGGTAGGTCCTCGGTGAGCACCCCCTCTGCTGGATTCAGAAACTGGGTTCTCGACTTGCAGTGATTACTTCACTCGTCGATGTTGTATCCAGTCGGTATGATAGCCCTGGTTCCGGCTTCATGCTTCCTGGATCATGCGGCCAGGTCACAGGCTTCTGCGGGAGCCTTCTTGATCATCAGGCCCCCGGCACGGCACTGCAAAATTTCCTGGACGTCCGGGCTGGGCTTATGCTTTCAGGCTACCCTGTCTGGTATACCGTATCTAGGTCGCCCTGAGAGGCCTCCTAGTCACCAGGATATCCCCTCTTGCTGAGGCATCGAGCAGGAAGTATAGGTGGCATTTGCGAGAATCTTCTTGTGTAATGCTGTCTCAGGCAGTGCTCCCCTCGCCTTAGAGTGATGTATTTGAGGTTATCTGTGAACAGATGCTTGGAAAACTCTTAAAGCCATACTATGGTAAGTGCACACGTTAAGCTTTGGGCATTTTCTAAAATCCATATAGTGGTAAGTGTGCACGTTTTGCTTTGCCCACTTTTCTCAAATCCTGTATGGTAAGGGTTACGCGTTATTAGCCTCGTTCCCTTTCTCTGAGTTAGTTTAGACCCCGGTACCTTGGGCTCCACTCAACTAGTGTGTCTCTGTCGACACACTTTGGAAGCATCACTCCCCTCACCATTGAGGGTTATTGTGAGCATGGTGCTTTCTTTTGAGCGTTTGAATTCTCTCCCTTTTGAGGAGTTGGATTCCTCGCTCTGTGGGCTGTTCTCATGGTAGTATTTAGCAGTGCTCCCCTTTTTTCAAAGGGTTGCCTATGAGCACGCTACTCCTTTCTGAATTCTGAGTTCTCCTCTCATGTGAGAGTTGAGTACTCTGTTTTCTCAGAGCACCTGGAAGCAGCAGCATCAGGCGAACTAGGCCCTTTCTCCGCCTCCCTGATGCGTTGAGTTTTCTGGCTTGCTTGCTTACCCTTCTGATTTCTAACGATCGTGCTGCAGGTCGAGTCCCTCTCGTTGAGAGCTGGATGTTTGGTAGAGTTGGTACTTAGTGCTCGCCATGGTTCTGGCAGGCACTCCCCTCAGCATGGTGGCGTGGGTATACCGTTCCCCATAGCGACCCCTAGAGGACACAGTTCGAAGTTCCCTTGAAATGGAACGTCTCAATTTACGTATGTAACCATGGTTCCCTGAGTAGGGAACGAGACACTGCGTCCTCTAGGTTTCTTGCCATGCTTCGGACGCAAGCTTCAGACGAAGAAGTGGATGATGTGTTCTCCCAGCGCCTGTTTATACTAGTCGCACCGGTAGTGACGTCATGGCTGTCGCCGGCCAACGTGTTGTTGGTGTTTTTTCAATGTATGCTTCAGACACGCGTCATGACGAGGTGTTCCCAATAGCGACACCTAGAGGATGCAGTGTCTCGTTCCCTACTCAGGGAATCATGGTTACATACGTAACCTGAGATGTTTTTCCTCCTATTTCCTCTTACCTGCTGTGACTGAAATTACAGATGTGACTGAAGGCTTGCTGCAGCTCTCATAGCACGGTCTTCTGCATTAATGCCAGTACATTATTAAAACATGTTCCCCTACAGGCAGCCGAAGCTCATTAACACTTTTTAGTCAAATATGTATTTTATATATTTAAAAAGTAAAACTTTTTGTGCCTTGCTTGCACATATTAGTACCTTAAAGATTCTTATTAGTACCTTTTGAAAGGAAACCAACCCATTGACAGTTTTGTACTTGGAGTAGCTATAGAAAGGAAGCAATATATACATATTATTTATATATTTATTGTACAAAACTAATCAGAAATTTTGAGGACTATTCAGAATATATTACATTTCCCCTTGGCATCATTAGCTTTGGACATCCATTTTCTCTGATGCCAATGCAGTGCCCGCAGTGAGCCAGCATGTTCATCAAACATGCTGGCTCAGAGGGACAGAGGAACAGAGGGGGAGAGCATGCGGTTTTTATACTTGTTGTATAAGGTTTTTGCAATTTATTAACCACATGCTAAGAGAGAATCGACTGGTGAGGCCGTTATATATCTCATATTCCTGCTTTGTCATGTAAACACAAACTGGTCACACAAAATTGAGACCTAAATAAAACCAGGACAAAGCAAAGTTTACCCACCTCTTTCTTTTATAAGCTTTAGATCTTGATTTCGATTTTATTTTGAAGACCTGGAGAGGCCTACAAGCCACAGTGTCTCGCACCCACTGTGAAATTTGGTGGAGGATTGGTGATGATCTGGGGGTGCTTCAGCAAAGCTGGAATGGGTCACATTCATCTTTGTGAAGGGTACATGAATCAATCCACGTACAAGGTTGTCCTGGAAGGAAACTTGCTTCCTTCATCTTGAGGATCGGTTTTTCCAGCAGGACAATCAAGGTGTGGATGGATGACCACCAGATCAAGACCCTGTCATGGCCAGCCCAATCTCAAGACCTGAACCCCACTGAAAACCTCTGGAATGTGATCTAGAGGAAGATGGATGGTCACAAGCCATCAAACAAAGCCGAATTAATATGAATATGAAGTTGTTTTCTTTGCCTTATTTGAGGTCTGACAGCGTCTTTTCTTTTTTGTTATTTTGACCAGCTGTCTTTTTCTGCAAATAAATGCACTAAATTACATTTTATTTGGAATTTGGGAGAAATGTTGTCAATAGTTTATAGAATAATACAAAAATGTTCATTTTACTCAAACACATTCCTATAATAAAAATAGTAAAACCAGAGAAACTGATCATTTTGCAATGGTCTCTTAATTTTTCTCTAGAGCTGTATTTTTATGTTCCTCCCCAGGTATTATACAGAATAAAAAGGTCTTTTCATAACAGGATATCATGTGCGTCACAGACAGACAGAGCCTGCAGGGTGAACCAGCGCAAACACTCTCATTAATGGTGGGAAACAACCTGTATATCCTACAGCAAAGTGTTGCGCTAGTTGTGCTGTTGGAATTGGCGTGTTGATTTGACACTGTGGTAACCCTGATCTATAGATATTAAATGTAATGTATATAATCTATATAAAGATATCAGGGAGCGGAAAGCAAGTCTGTAGTAAATTAATTAGTAAAAAATTACAATAAAACTAGCAAGTACAAAATACAATAGTGCTGTACAATTACTGTGTGTATATATATATATATATATATATATATATAGACAGACAGATAGATAGATAGATAGATAGATAGATAGATAGATAGATAGACACACTCATTCAATTTACAGTGCCTTCATATATTGAATAAAAACACACAAAAACGATTTGAAAGCTTAACAAATCTTAAATTAAAGCAGCACTATGTAACTTTTTCTGTGTTAAAAATTTGCAAAATGTATATAATGAGCGAGTACATCATGAATTCATCTTCCAAATCACGTTTTTGTCTTATTCCGAATAAATTCCGTCAAAAATAGCTCAAAAGTTTCCACTAATCAGTGTTCTGTACAGATTCACTCTTAAGAGTGCAAATCACAGATCCTACTGATTCGGCATCAGTTGAGTCTCATTCTCCCTGTTGTCCTCGATTGTTTGTTCCTCTGTTCCAGATTTGGACTTGTTCATGTCACACATCAGGTAGATGGCATTCTCCGGACCGTTTTTGGCATCAGAAGCACGGCAGATGTTGGATCTCCCGCAGAGGCGGCCCAACTGGTTGACTTCTTGTTTAAAGGACTTGCTAAAGATATAGTAGATGAATGGATTGTATACAGTGGACGACTTGGCGAACAGACAAGGTAGCATGCTGACCTCAGGAGGGATTGAGTCACTGGGCCGGTAGACGGACCACAGGCTGATGATGCCATACGGCGCCCAGCAGCCGACAAACCCAATGCTGATCAACACAGCGATCTGCAAAAGCAAAGAATAACACGTTCAGCTCTGTTTTGGGGAAGATTATATTTGGTGTACGTTCTATACACATGTAAAACGACAAATATGCAGCTTTTCGATTCGCAAGATGTTAATTGATGGACTGGAGTGGTGTGGATTACTTGAGGATTATTGTAATGTTTTTAACAGCTGTTTGGACTCTCATTCTGACGGCACCCATTCACTGCAGATGATCCATTGATGAGCAAGTGATGTAATACTAAATTTCTCCAAATCTGTTCCCATGAAGAAACAAATATTGGCCTAACAATATTTTACTGTAAAATTACATGAAATATCCCATTAGATCATAGAATAAGGGAACTTACTGTTAACCAATTAACAGGTTTTTACCATTGCATTTTTATAGTCTTATAACATTACATATAATTTTTTACAGTGCATGTTTATTTGACAATTAGATTAGGAAGCAAGCAAATCTCAGTGGAACATATTGACCATCGTAAACAACGTGGCCTATTTTATGTTATGCAATCTCTTTGTGAATACATTCTCGATGCAAAATATGAATGCTGAATGCATCACTGTCTTTAAACAACCTTCATATTTGATGCGAAGCTTCTGCCTACAGCAGCTTTGAAGTGGTCTCATGTGGGAAGAATATTCACAGATAAGAACTTGAAAAAGAAAGTAGCTGGGTATTGAATCATTTACAGTTATTCAAAGCTCAAGCACATTAGGGATCAATAGAAAAAGGATATGAACCAGAAGACATTGCAATTACTAAATGATATTTAGACAGACTTAAAGAAGTTCCAGATCTATACTTGTGCCCTTATTATTTCAGTTATTTTGCCTTTAATGTAAATAAACATGTGCAAACAATATACTTGCTCTTGTGAATTTATTTGGATGTTAATTACATTGTGCGAGCTGTCTCTTTAAAACCCCGTTGCACACCGTTTCCAGGAAACATGTCGTTCAAACCGGAAACCGTAGCAAAACGGTGCACACCGGTTTGAGCTTGAACTTGCCCCAGGTTTTCATCTATTTATTTTGGAATATAGCATAAAATATTATATGGAAACAATATGGTTTTGCACATGAAAACTTGCGCTTGTTAAATTTTGTATTCTGTAAGAAGATTTGTGTAAACTACTTTGGAAACGCATAAATTCATAGATCAAAACAGTCATGTGCCTCAGCAAATCATGTGACTAAATAATTTGCTCAGGTGATTGGCCATTTCTTCCCAAAACTTCCATTTTTGCATCTTTCTTTGTGCCAGATTCAAGTGAAGATTTCAATTCTCTTTAACACATAGAATAGAAATGCTTCTTTATTTGCAAACTGTTTTGCAATGTTCTGATTTTCTACAGAATTTAAATGAGCAATTAGGATTGAAACGTAGCTGTCTGTGATATGAAATGCATCTTGAGGCGGCAAGTTCGAATGCACTAAACCCGGGAAAACATCTTGTGCAAAACATCTTTTGTGTTCAAAAGAAGAAACAATGTCATATAGGTTTGGAACGTAAAGAGGGTGAGTAAAAAAATAACAGAATTTAGATTTTTCAGTGAACTATATTCCTTAGTCCAGGTTGCTCAATAGGGATTCTTGTCTGTCTGTGCCTTTTTTATTTAATATGTAAATATGTTTTAATATGTAAGGAAATATTTAAAGAAGTGTCAAATTGATGCCTGGCTACTGTGACCTAGTTAAAATAACTCTGATAATCTGTATTGCTGTTTTGTACAAGTCTTGTGTGAGTTATTCAGGATAAAAGGGTCAGCTAGAAAGCTTCGGATGCTCTTGGGATTCATATCACGTTCAGATGAACACATAATGTAGAGATCTTTTTTCATAATAGCAGTGTAGCTGGAGCATACAACAGACTCACCACCATGAGTCGCCGCTGCATCTTTATCATGTTGGGTATGTGGTTGCTGTCGTCCATAAACTTGTAGGTGATGTATAGTTTCACAGCGATAGCAGAGTAGCACGAGATGATGATGATGGCTGGGAGGATGAGGTTCATGAGGAAGATGGTGATGACAAAAGACTGGCTCTGTTCCTTCATGTCCTTCCAGGCCAGAGTACAAGACAGGCCAAAGGACTCCGGACCGTATTTTCCCCAGCCAATCAAAGGAAAAAGAGCCCAGAGCAGCGCGTACAGCCAAGTGGTCGCCACAAGGATCTTTGCTTTCCTTTTGCTGATTTTCTCTTCTGTGGACAGAAACAGTTAAAGGTATGAAAAGGGGATTTAAATGCTTTTGCCTTTGCTTAAGAATAATTAAAAATAATGTGGTTTTATATGACAATTTTTCAGCCACTAGTGGCTGTCATGATGAACTTGCAATTTGCTCACGAAGCGCTGTATTTTTGTGTTTGTCTCCAAGAAAGGAACGAATGAACCCATTTGGGTTGGCTGAGGCTACAGAGTTAAACAATGTAAATAATTTAATTAATATTTCTAATTTTATTCAAATGTATGTTTTACCAAAGTATATAAAAATTTAGGCCATGAGTAATTTAACAATAATTTTTGTGATGCATATATTTTTGATTTGATTACATTTGGTCAGATGATCCCCATTGAATTCCCTTATAAAAAATGTTTTCTATGACTTAGTATTTCCCCATTTTTTTAATTTTATTTAATTTATTTTTTTGATAGATACTCTAGATAATTTTTTTGTAGATACTCTGACATTTACCTTTGTAATGGAATAATTGCAAAACTTGGTTAAAGCTTAAAACTTCCTCTGTAGCACAATATAGGTGGTCTTTTCCCAGAAAACCAGGGATTGTGTGCTTTTCCAGATTATAGATGCACAAATAAGATGAATCTGACATCTGGCACTAAATGAACACAAACACGACTAATAGATTGTTTCATTTTATGAAAACCTGAGTAGTGCTTGCTCATGCAGTATTAGCCACTGTGATGCTAAAGTCTTCTGGTTGGTTGTTAGTGCATTGCTGTGTGGTTTCTAGGGTGTTCTGGGTGATTGTTAGGGCATTCCAGGTGGTTGGCAGGTTGTTGCTAGGGCATTGCTATATGTTTTCTAGGGTTCTGGGTTGTTAACGGGCCTACTTAATGAGTCTTTCTGGGTTGGTATCTCTTTCAGCTCTTTATCAGTGTTTGTCTGGCAATAAGAATAAACGAGAGATCCATTTGGTACTCTCCAGAGCAGTTATTCCCATGCTAAGTTTCATTTCAATAATTCAGCGTTTGTCTCCCGGCATGAGTCAGCCCAAAAAAACTCTATTAAGTTAGTTTTACTGAACTGTCATGTTGAGTTTGTGTGTAAATGACAACTATCTGCTGTAACAGAGCTCCCCAGAACCTCTCAGTGGGAACATGACCTCTTACAGAGATGAATATAGGTCACTCCGACTGTCAAACCATTCATGGATACTGAAACCTTGCTTTGCTATGTTATAGTGGAATAAATCAGAAGTGATTGGCTGTTTACATAACCTATTCGGAGGATGTCAGATGTGAGATATCACTACTGATGAACGCTCTCTCTGTCTTAATAGTGATCTCATTTGCTTTCTTTGCTGGATTGTTGAAACTGCAGAAGAGAAGTAAATTTGTGTTTATAATTGCTGCTACAATTATCATCATTGAAATAAATATTCATTATTTAGATATGAAAAAGTTTAAAACAAATTAAATTGATTAAAAAGTCAGTCTTACCTTTTATATAAGCAATATCGTTTTCTGACTTAACTATTTTTTTATAGTTTGTACAGGTCTACTAAATTTCTCTCCCTGTTGCTCTTTGCAACAATTTACAGCTGTTCTCTTTCATTCTTTTTGCTCTCAAGATATTGTACTAATTTGAGAAAATTAACCCTCATGTTCTGTTTGGGGTCTTAGACACATCAAGTTTGAAAAGAAAGTGTATGGTCAAATTAATATTATAGGTTCAGTATAAGTTAAGCTCACTCAGCATTTGTGGCATAATGTTGAGTATCACAAAAAAGTATTTAAACTCGTCCCACGGAAGTGAATGGGGCCAATGTTTGGAGGATTTAAAAGCAGAAATAGAAAGTTTATAATTTTATAAAAGCACTTGCCTTCATTTTTCTGTTTAAAAATGTGTTATTTGAGCTGAAAAACTGTTTAAATAATAATATTTACAGTTGTTTTAATGTTTTAGAGTTAATGGAGTTGCATTGTAAAATTGTATATAACTACACAGAAAAGTAATAAATAAAATCATATTTGCACACCTATTGTTTATGTCTCATGGCTACACTATTGAAACTGTCATAATTTTAACAATTACAGATTGGCTTCATTCACTTCCACTGTAAACGCAGATTTTAATTGGAAATCATTTTTTGTTGTAATCAACATAATCTCAAATGCTTATGATTAAGCTTACATTTTACTGGAATATTAATTTAATACTTAAAGAGGGAAAAGGCTTAAATGATATCTGTAAACTGAGTCTGATTACCTAACATATTTAAAAAGTGTTAACTACTACTATTCTGAAACAAACATTATTGTCATTCTAAACATATTATTAATATGGTAAGAAAAGGCAGTTCCACGTTATCTCAGAAGCATTGAGGTTGTACCACTCATTAGAAATCCATGCAGAACTCAGAATAGAAATAGGTCCAAGGATAGAGCCCAGAGGAACTCACTGGGTGACTGGAGTGTTAAAGACACGATGAAGCGAACAATAGCCATAATCGTTAGGGTCATAATGCTAGCTGCTCCAAAGAAAAATCCCATCAGGCCGTAGTACACACAGGTGACGTCTCCCCCTATCCAATGGTGGTTCCACGCTGAGGCTACAGCCAGCGGGTACATGGTGACAGCTGCTCCCATATCTGTCACAGCGAGATTCACACTCAGAAGCTCAGGGGGCTTCATGTGGTTCGACCGCTTGTATGCCATCACAAGAACCATCAAATTCCCCACAATGGAAAGAATTGCTGCATTTGAAAGATAAAAAGAAGACATACAAAGAATTAGGTGTGTATTCATGTGATGGTAACACTGTTTTTCAGCATCATTACTCCAATCTTCAGTGTCACATGATCCTCCAGAAATCATTCTAAGATGCTAATTAGGTGCTTAAGAAACATTTCATCTTATTATTCATGTTGAAAACGGTTGTGCTGCTTAATATGTTTATGGAAACTGATGCATTTTACATTTATTTTTTATTTCTTTGTTTATTTTTTATTGATTACATTTTTTTCAGAAAGTTAAGAAGACCAGCTTTTTTTTTTACAGAGTAAAAGTATTAATTTCTTTAAAAAAACAAAACAAAAACACTTATTACTGACCCTGCACTTTTGAATGACAATGTATGTGTAGCTATTACCCATCCCATTTTGTATAACTAAATAATTATATTTGTAATTCTCTCGATTCTGATTAGTCAGCTGCTGCATAGTGTGCACAAATATTTTGTGCAAGCATTTTCCAATGTAGCTGTAGTTGTGTCTTATCATCTCATTATTCTCACATATTTAAAAAAAAAAGACTTTAATCCATGTATTAAACTAAAATTGAATTTAAAATGTGATACTGTGTTTTGATTTTGTGATAATGACTGGCTGACACTATCCCTCTATAAAAAATGTATGCTGTATAATATCTTTACATTATTTTATTTAGATTTTTAAATGTTTATATTAATGTATATTGTCCATTGCATGCATTTGGCAGATGCTTTTATCCAAAGTGACATGCATTGCATTCAATTTTAATTTTTTTCAGTCCATATCCCGTGTTTTTGGCATTACTAGTCTCCTTTTAATCTGCAGATTGTATTATATAGTGTTTTGTTTGGAGCAAATGTTGGGATCAAATCCCAAAGACAAATTCTTTCAGTAGTCTTAACCCCATCTTCAAACAGTCTCCACTGTCTTTTCTTTGTGCCTCTACCTCACTTTTATCTCAGTAACCTGTCATCTGGCCTCCTCCATAACCTTCTAGTTTTGCCCTTCAGCGATGTGTTGTTTCACACAAAGCTGTCGAGATGCTTCTTCGCCAATTGACAATAGTCCATTCATAACCAAACTGGAGCTTTAGACTGCATATTTAGCAGTGTATAATAGCTGTGAGACTTATATTTATTGTATGCATTTGGTAGACACTTTATATGAACAACTTATATTGCATTTAAGACATATATATTTTATCACTTCATGCGTTCAGGAATCTAACCCATGGGAATCAACCCCATGACCTTGAGGTTACTAGCTACACTACAGTTGAAGCTATAAGGACAAATTAAAATATGTTTTACACAACAATCAATCAAGATCTAATGGAGTGAATGTCACGTAAACTGTCAGGAACATATTTCACACCAAAAATAAAAGAAAATGATTTATATTATGCTTAAAGAAACGAATAAGCTAATGGAATTTTAATCATAAATAACTTGAAAATGTTTTAGAATTGTTTTGCTTTTCCTCACTGATTCTCATTACTGTAATGTAATAAAAATCTAATTTTCATTACTGACTACATAAAAAAAAGATTTATCATTCGTAAATCATGGTAGTATTTTTATGCTTATTTAAATAAAAATAATAAATAAATAAATTCAAATCTATTACTGTATTATACAGTACTAACTGAGAATCTATCTTAAATGTAAAACAATCTCATGAGAAATTTCCAGTAAGTTGCAAACAAGTTTTAGGTTGGTTTCAGTTCCAAACCCACATACTGTATCAGCTTACATTAATAAATGAAAGAGACACTATTTTAAGTTGTTGAATGTTACATTTTACTAGCATTTTTAGGTTTGATCTATGCTGCACTGCAAATCCTTCATCCAGGTTGTCTGCTGGATATGTGGATTACATTTAATGCAAGCCATCTGTAGTCTTATGTTTGAAAGCATTACAAGTGCATCTATACGATCTCCCTGCAGCAGAAAACAGAGGCATTTGTCTCTAAAAGAAAAAATACCTATATCTGCTCCTCTAAAAACAAAAACAAACAAAATCTCACTGTGCAAAAAACAAAGAGTCTATAGGGAACAGAAGTCCTTCATTCAGCAGAGCCTTATGGGTAAAGTGTGTATAAATCAGAATCCATCAGCTTTAACCATTAACCTTAGCTTCTAAATAGGTTCAATGCTCCTTCTGCCAACTGCACCAAGGGTTTATCAAGAACCTGCAGTTTGGAGTGGAATGTATTGAGGAGAATGATGTCTCCAGTTGCAAAGACCATTTCTCAAAGCAACCAAATGAAAAGCAACATCAGTGTGAAAGCAACTGTAGAGGGATTTCTATGTATATACCATGTCTCACTGTGCCTTTTACAACACAATTTTATGAAGTAAAATTGGACTCTGAAGCATAGAAAATTTGAAAATACTTGAGTGCCGCATGCTATCTGCTCTGGTGACCTGGAGGTCTTGAAGGATATACTTTGTCTTTGAGAAGAGAATGTCAATAGTGGTTGTGCAAAGATAATAGAGACCCAGTATCAGACTCTTCATCCTTGGAGTAATAATGATTACTCTATCCTCAGACAAACATGATTTTGTCTTGCCTCTGGCACAACTGCATCTTTCACAGTTAAACTTATGTACTGATCAGCTAAAAGTCGTGGCCTAATGGTTAGAGAGTCGGACTCATAACCCAAAGGTTGCGGGTTCGATTCTCGTACCGGCAGGGATTGTAGGTGGGGGGAGTGAATGTACAGCGCTCTCTTCCACCTTCAATACCACGACTGAGGTGCCCTTAAGCAAGGCACCGAACCCCCAACTGCTCCCCGGGCGCCGCAGCAAAAATGGCTGCCCACTGCCCCACAGTGTGTGTGTGCCCACAGCAGTGGGTGGGTGGGATGGGTTAAAATGCAGAGCACTAATTCCAAGAATGGGTCACCATACTTGGCCACATGTCACGTCGCTTTCACTTAAAATAAGCCTGGTCTCTCGATATACCCTACACATCGTTCACCATCACTCTGAGCACAGGTACACCACAGGGGTGTGTGCTCAGTCCCATCCTGTAGTCCCTCTTCACCCCCAACTGTGTTCCTGCATCTGACACTAACACCATAGTAACGTTTGCGGATGACACAACTTTAGTGGGGCTGATCACAGACAATGAGCTGATAGAGCGGAGATACAGAAACTAGAGGACTGGTGCTTGAGGGAATAGCCTGTCTGTGAATAGTGGGAAGACCAAGGAACTCATCATTGACTTCAGGAGATCCCAGAATCAGAATTATGCTCCGGTCTTCATCAGTGGAGAAAGGGTGGAGAGAGTTTCCAGCATCCATTTTCTAGGGGTTCAGATCACAGAGGACCTTACCTGGACCACTAACACCACTGCACAAGTATTTCCTGAGAACATTGAAAAAAGCCGGACTGCCACAAGAACTGCTGGCAACCTTTTACTACTGCTCTATAGAAAGCATCAAAACTGTATCTCAGCGTGGTATCTTAGCTGCACTGCAGCGGACAGGAGAGCGCTTCAGCGTGCTTTCTCCAGCGCACAAAGGATCATCAGGACTCAACTCCCAGTGCTGGAGGACAAATACAGAATACGGTGTCTCGGGAAGGCAACTAGCATCTGTAAGGACTTCACACATCCTGGTCATCACCTCTTTGAACTGCTGCCATCTGCCAGGCATCATAAAGCCATTTATGCTCGCACAACCAGATTTAACAGTTTTTTTCCCCAGAGCTGTGGCCGCGGCTCTCAATCAAACCTGAACATCCACACTATCTGCCAACGTATACGGTTTACATACAGTCCAGTACACATAACAGTGAACACTGCTGACAATTCATGACCATACGTGCAATACTGTTGTTGTTAGAAGGCACTCTTGCACTTCCCATTTTTTAATAGTACATCGCTGCTACAGTACCATTTATACTGCTCACTATGTATACATTGTTTACAATTTACATACACTTTTCTATGTGCAATATTACAAGTACTGTACTAATCTCACTTTATTACACTATACTGTTGCTGTTCTACTGTTTAGGGTTTAGAATGTTTATGCTGTTTACACTGTTTATGTTTCTTTGATCTATTTGTTTATTACTTATTGTTCTGTTCTCTACTTCTTATCAGGTGTCTTAAAGAGCTGCTTAAACTATTTCGTTGTTCTCCACCAATAGTGCATACACTGTCAATAAAGATCCATTCATTATCAGTTCAAGAGTATAGGGGAGACCAGAGCAAGTAGTCACAAATTTTGATCTGGCAGATAAAAAAAAAAAAGCCAGCAAATGAACAACCATTATTGCCCAGAAAAAAGAAAGCTCACTGAACACACCATATACAGTGGGGCATGTTGTCACAAAGAACCAAAAATCAATGGTGAGAGAAAAAAAAAAAAAAAAAAAAAAAGGCAGCAAATGAACAACCATTATTGCCCAGAAAAAAGAAAGCTCACTGAACACACCATATACAGTGGGGCATGTTGTCACAAAAGAAACTGCCATTAAAATATAAACAGTACGACAACTTGATTCTCAGATCCTTTATAGAAATACTTAAAGGGTGAATGAAATGAATGATGGGGAGAATAAGAGAATGCAGATATTTATCAGTTCGAAAGTTCAAGTTCATTCAAACACACAAACATATCACGTGATTGTTCAGGACAATATACATTTCATTTAATAAATTGCATAAACTTGGATTAGTGCTTAAAATAAATGTAACAGCTTGACTCAAATTGACATTTATGAAGAAATACCTTGATAAATCCACCTTCATGATGTATCTGACTCTTAATTGAACGTAGGCCTATGTGATTTTTGTTTGTTTACTTGTATACCTAAAAAGTATGCTATAGGAGGTTTACACTGTAAAAAGTGGTAACTACAATTGTTACCTTACTATTTCTACCTGATTTTTATTAGTATAAATTAATGTTATATTAATTTATATTATAGGTCGGTTCAATGATGATAAATAAGATTTTTTTTCTTTAAAAAGGCCTTTTTTCAGTGTAGTTTGGAGGAGAGTTCACAAAATGATGTCAGGCATTTGACTACAAAACCATTGCTAGAGGCAAACTGTGTAGTTGAGCCTTTGTTTAAAAACGTGTAGTTATTGAAATATGTCTAGCCCTGGTTTATCCTAAACAAAAAGTACCAAAGCACCGATTGTTTATCTTCTCTATACGTTTTCAGAATAATAAATCCCTTTTGAGTCACTTATGTAAGAAGTGAATTAGGAACATTTCAGTAGCCTAATCCATTTGGGAAAGAGACAAACTCACCATTACGCGAAAAAAAGTTGGAGATCTAGTAACTCAATCTTACCAATGAGCAGCAGGAACGCACCAACTACATAATCCACAGCAGGTGATAGTTTAGAGGAATACATATCCATGAGCACAAGTGAGATCTTCAGCAGGACAAGAAGTTGTTAATTCCCCGAAATAAACGGACTCGACTTGGATCGTTGCGATTTGGAAAAAGTTACCAAAAATATACGCGCCGCGAAATTCCGCTGGAACAAGAAGCTATAGATGATCCACACCGCTGTCAGGCAGGTGTCAGAAACATCTGACGTCCAAGAGAGATCAAGAACGCGATTAAATGAAGTCCGCACCTCAATAACAGACCGACAGGATGACGCTGTGCCGTTGTCTTTGCTCAATAACGAGTAAAACAGAAGAATTCCCCTTGAGAGGTTACTGGTGCGCGCTGGACGCCCTCAATCCAGCGTCTATAGAACATCTCTACAAGAGTCCGCTTCAGAGAAGTCTTCAACAGGAGGGGCTTCATGATGACTTATAATGGAGTTAATATTACAGACAGGAGATGGTATAACTACTTTATTAGGAATTTACTAAAAGTTTATAGCTCAGTTTCTTCAAAAACATTTGGGAACTCAAGATTTCAGTGCATTGCGTGGAAATATGCATATGTTGCCAAAAAAAACATTTGTATAACTAATAAGATGAGAGAAGTAGGCCTACACTTAAAATACTTCATCTGGTGTATCCTGTTAAAGCACTTTTTAAAGATTTTGTACTGATAGATACCAAATGTGACTTTTGTGGATTGGAGACAGAGAATGTTGTCCATTTATTTTTACAGCATTTATAGCAGAATGTTTTGGATTGACTTAGAAGGTCTTTTCTATAAATCTTTAGGTTTGAAAGTTTCTGTTTCTGAAAAATATATATATTTTTGTTGTTATTTTGATAGACAAAGATTATCACCAAATGTGGCTTTTATTATTAATCTTTGTCTGATTATGGGGAAATACCATATGCATAAGGACTTGCATAGCATAAAGGAAAGCCTAATTTTTTTGTTTGTTGTTTGTTGTTTTACTTCTTGGATTGAAAAATAGAAAAGCAAAATGCACAAGGATTTTATGTGACTTTAGCAAGAAAAAAAAAACTCTTTTTGTTGTTGTTGTCTTGCACTATTGACAAGCTATTTTCCTGTTTGACTCTGTAAAGCTGCTTTGACACAACCAGTATTGTATAAAGCGCTATACAAATAATAGTTGACTTCACTTGACTTGAAGCCTTTAAGTTATTTATATGATAATCTCCCCTTTTTTTCTTCCTATTTGTTGAATATCTGCTCAAGAAATTGTTATATCATTATATTCTGATATGTAGGTGATTAATGACTATATATATATATATATATATATAAAGATAGGTATAGATAGATAGATTTAGCATTACTTGCTCACCAATGGATCCTCTGCAATGAATGGGATCGTCAGAATGAGAGTTAGAAACATTTTAATGATAGATTTGTTTATTACAAACACAAAGCTTTTTTCTTCACAAGACATTAATTGATGGACTGGAGTCGTGTGGATTACTTGTGGATTATTGTCACTGTACAACAGCCCTAAATTGCAATCATGCAAACCTCACAAAACACACTTGATTACAGAAACAGAAAACACTGAAAGAAACAGGTAGTTGATTCTTCTGCACAAATTAAATCAAATCAAATCAAATCAGCAAGCTTCAGATATCACAGTTGTTTTTCCAAGAGTAGAATTTCCTAACCTAAATTAATTTGAATGAAACAAACTGGGACTTTCATCCTCAAGTAAAAATAATAATAATTATAATAATAATAATTTACTATGCTGCATTATCAAATCTGGAACCATTTGAAAGTAAAGGACACCACGATGATTCTGTTCTGCTCTCTTTGATGTCTCTGAATGAAGGTTTAAATGTTCGTTACACTTAAATCCATTAGGAAATGTCAAATAAGCTGTGAGATTCAGATATCCGAGAGGTTCAGCACATATGGTTTGTGTGCACAGCAGGAAGGAGACAAATGCTCTGAGGAAATTCATAATTAAAGCTGTTTTTCATCTGAAATCTCACATTTATTTCTTCTGCTGGTTCTTGTGCAGCATAGAAATAGTTCACTCAAAAATGAAAAATTGCTGAAAAAATACTCCCCCTCAGGCCATCAAAGATGTAGATGAGTTTGTTTGTTCATCGGAACAGATTTGGAGAAATTTAGCATTGCATTACTTGCTCACCCATGGATCCTCTGCAGTGAATGGGTGCCATCAAAGTTTCGTCACATTTCTGATTTCTCCATCTGTCGTAGGATGTCTTTCAACCTTTCTTTGTTCTCACATATGCAGTCCTATTCCTCCTTTGCGTATGAGTTTTGATTTGTCCTTTCTAATAACACATTTGCGTAACTCAATTAGAGTTGTCAATACCTTTGGATTATTCATAACTCTTATCTCTGAATTCATTTGTATCTGTACTAATTAACTGAATTTAGCATCTTACATCTGGTGTTATGCAAGTATGCAATATATATTTGTTTATGTGTGGGCAGTTCTTTTTTTTATATAAAAAAAACACTTTTTTGAAACACTAATTATGAGCCTTCAGAAAACTACAAAATAGAAAATAGGTTTGGCCATATGTTGAATCCCATATGTCATTTCAGTCAGTTTTATAATGTGTTGTTCTAAATGCATTTATTGAATACATTTAAGAATTTACATGAAAGGGGGTGCATACATTAAAAACGTTTAGAAAAGTCGCCCTATAGACCTTATGTAGCTCTGCCCCCTTTCAGCACTGTGTCTGCACCGGCAGCGTGAAGGTAAGGTCGTATGAATTTATGAATCACTCTGTTTAAAAATGTCCCGGTCTGCTGACATTTGTTATGACATCTGCTTTGAACGTTACAATGCTCATGATAAGTTCCATTAACTACAAAAAGTAAATCCACTTCAGTTAATTACTCTTAAACATTGATACTACAGAGCTACCACAAAAACTGAAGTTCAAAGACAGAAATCTAAAGATGGCTGCAAATTTGTTTCTCTGACACATAAGGTCTGTAAAGGTTAAAAAAAAAAGCCCGTGGAAGTCAGTTTAAATGGATAGTTTGTACACTATAAAATATGCTGGGTTGTTTCAACCCAGCTTTGGGTCAAATATGGACTAACCCAACCGTTGGGTAAAATTTTTACATAAAGTTTTTAACCCAAAACTTGGGTTAGTCCATATCTGACCCAAAGTTGGGTTGAAACAACCTAGCATTTTTAGAGTATAATGTAGTATGGGGGGGGGGGGTACAATGTAAGTTAACGGCCACCGTTAACTGTTTGGTTACCAACACAACAAAATATCATCTTTTGAGTTCAGTTTTGAGAAACTGATACAGGTTTGGAACCACTTGAGAGTGAGTAAGTCAGTGAGAGTGAGAATTGGTGATCTATCCCTTTAAAGGGGCAAATGTCATAATGGGAAAGTAAGATTCTGTCACTGCTTATAGGTCTGGGATTATTTTTCAATTTTTATCAAGCTTCACTTAATCTTTTTTGTTGTAATAGAAATGAATACCCTTGACTATATTGGCCTAATCACTTAATATGTTAGTTTGGTTCCAAATGTGGTTTGAGTAATCAGATCATGTGAAGAGTACTGAAAGCACCCAGTGGCTAGACAGTGTCTTTCCATGTGATTAAGCTCGCTGGGAAAATCTTATTAGATCATGGATCTGTCACCCTTCCCTCTATGAAAGTAATTTAAAGCTCTGAAAGTTTCACAGGGCTCAGCTCAATGTTATTAGCATTATGGCAAATGCAAATTGGCTATGCTGTATGTACCCCTTTATGCATTCAATGTGGATGGGAAGATGTGCTGTAATTGTTACACATAAGATAAATGTCTTATTCATTGGCTGATGTAGGTTGAGGTTTTTAGACACAATTATTTCTGCAATTCTGTTTGATGATGCAAGTGATGACGCTAGTGTCAGTGTCAGATGCTATGATAGTACAGCAAAGATGGGAATGGGAAGCTGCCAGTGTTGTGCCGAATTCTGCACACCTGCCAGATTACTACTCCCCTCACTGAAGTCGCTGCCTGATTGCCTAATCCTAACCCCTCCCCCACATCTACTCCTAAACCTATCAATACTAGCGGGTAATAATCTGACAGGGGTGCAGAATTCAGCACAACACTGGAATGTGTTTCTTATGTTTACTGGTCAGCACTCTTCACTTTGATCTGCTCCCTAATTCTAAAAGACACTCCTGCTGACAACTCAGAAATCCCACAAAGAGTTACTCAGCAGTGGTGTTATGAAAAATTATGGCCGGGGAAGCCAATGACCTAATTTCACAATTTGAGTTGAATTACTGAAATAAATGAACTTTTCCACGACATTCTAATTTATTGAGATGCACCTGTATATAAAATTATTTTCTATACCCACTGTATACACACACACACACACACACACACACACACAATGTTAATGTCCAAAAATTAAGATCAATAATTTTGACAAGTAAATATTTAAGTAAATATAAGTAAATATATATTTAATACATATTCAATATATATTTAAGTAAATATAAGTGAATATATATTTACTGTGTGAAAATATATAAAAAAATATATCAATAAATATTTAAATGACTCATATTACTGCACTCTTTGTTTAGATTTTAAAATGATTTTATATTTAATATTTTTCTATTTTATTTTATATATTTGTGAATGTGTGGGACAAGGCGAAAACAATAACATCTATACATAAAAGGCATTTGCAATGTAGCACAAATAATGAAATGATTAAATGTTTTCAAGACTGTATTAATGTGTTGATAAAAAGTGATCACAGCTGAAGAAAAACACACACACACACACACACACACACACACAAGAAAACAATGTGGCTTTATTAGTTTTCAAAGAATTCTGTCCAACAGCAAGGTAGCATCTGTGCTCTATAGCTAGACATGGTGAGCGTGACTTTTTTAATTGAAGTCTCAATGGGGTGTTTGCCTTGATGGAGTCATGCAAACCGCCATTAACAGGATCCTTTCAATCTATGTACGTCACCTGATGTTCAGCCCCTTTCACCAGTAATTACAGCTTTGGATGCATTACATGTGCATAAGTGGTACAAATACCACTTTTACCATTACACAACAATTAGTGTAGAATAAAGAACGCAGGAGGAAAATACTAGAAACAGTCAGTGTGAAAACTTATTTGAATGAAAAATAGGTTCAATGGAAAACTGAAAGGAACATAAGACAAAATTATTGTGGCAAAGTTTTGCAAAAAACTTAATTATGATTGATAAATCAATCAAACAACCATTCTCTCTTCTTATAAAGCATTTATCATTTATAAAGATTACAGTAGCTCTGATCTCACAATAATCGGTAACACTTTACAATAAGGTTCATTAGTTAACTACATTAGTTAGCATGAACTAATAATGAACTGCACTTATCCAGCGTTTATTAATCTTTGTTAATGTTAATTTCAACATTTACTAATACATTATTAAAATCTTGTTAACATTAGTTAATGCCCTGTGAACTAACATGAACTAACAATGAACATCTGTATTTTTATTAACTAACGTTAGTAAAGCTTAGTAAATACAGTAACAAATGTATTGCTCATGGTTAGTTCATGTTAGTTTATACATTAACTAATGTTTAACTAATGAACCTTATTGTAAAGTGTTACCCAATAATCTGCTGAAAACGAAAAGGTTAGGCAGCAATAAAAAATTCAATAAAAGGAGAAAAGAATAAGATATTGTTCAAGCAGATAAACATGAGATGAATATATATTTACTGTGTGAAAATATATAAAAAAATATATCAATAAATATTTAAATGACTCATATTACTGCACTCTTTGTTTAGATTTTAAAATGATTTTATATTTAATATTTTTCTATTTTATTTTATATATTTGTGAATGTGTGGGACAAGGCGAAAACAATAACATCTATACATAAAAGGCATTTGCAATGTAGCACAAATAATGAAATGATTAAATGTTTTCAAGACTGTATTAATGTGTTGATAAAAAGTGATCACAGCTGAAGAAAAACACACACACACACACACACACACACACACAAGAAAACAATGTGGCTTTATTAGTTTTCAAAGAATTCTGTCCAACAGCAAGGTAGCATCTGTGCTCTATAGCTAGACATGGCGAGCGTGACTTTTTTAATTGAAGTCTCAATGGGGTGTTTGCCTTGATGGAGTCATGCAAACCGCCATTAACAGGATCCTTTCAATCTATGTACGTCACCTGATGTTCAGCCCCTTTCACCAGTAATTACAGCTTTGGATGCATTACATGTGCATAAGTGGTACAAATACCACTTTTACCATTACACAACAATTAGTGTAGAATAAAGAACGCAGGAGGAAAATACTAGAAACAGTCAGTGTGAAAACTTATTTGAATGAAAAATAGGTTCAATGGAAAACTGAAAGGAACATAAGACAAAATTATTGTGGCAAAGTTTTGCAAAAAACTTAATTATGATTGATAAATCAATCAAACAACCATTCTCTCTTCTTATAAAGCATTTATCATTTATAAAGATTACAGTAGCTCTGATCTCACAATAATCGGTAACACTTTACAATAAGGTTCATTAGTTAACTACATTAGTTAGCATGAACTAATAATGAACTGCACTTATCCAGCGTTTATTAATCTTTGTTAATGTTAATTTCAACATTTACTAATACATTATTAAAATCTTGTTAACATTAGTTAATGCCCTGTGAACTAACATGAACTAACAATGAACATCTGTATTTTTATTAACTAACGTTAGTAAAGCTTAGTAAATACAGTAACAAATGTATTGCTCATGGTTAGTTCATGTTAGTTTATACATTAACTAATGTTTAACTAATGAACCTTATTGTAAAGTGTTACCCAATAATCTGCTGAAAACGAAAAGGTTAGGCAGCAATAAAAAATTCAATAAAAGGAGAAAAGAATAAGATATTGTTCAAGCAGATAAACATGAGATTGTCCCTGAACAGAGAACACAAGGGAATGTGTTGATTCCATACTGTTTTTTAGTTCTCTGGCATCAAAAGATCATATGAAATGTTTTCAAAAATGTCCTCTGCTAATTACTTCACTTCGTGTCCTATGTTCATGCAGTAATGCACTACTGTGGGCTGCAGACACAGACTTGATGCTCTTGAAAATGTCATAGCACACCAAGTCCAAGCTTTTCTAGGCTGCAAACCATCCAGCAACCTTTTTTCTTTTTATTTAGTGTGAGTTCTGCTGTGTCATGTGCCCTGCTAGTTTTCTCTGAGCGCTCTGCTCCTCTACAGAGTGTAATTTTGCTCACAGCACCCCTGCAACAGCAGATCCAGATCCAGATCATTTTGCAAAAAGGCAAGGTAGCAAGCTGACAATGGGCGCCACGCTGTCTTTGCCATCAGAGTGAAACATGGTCCAGAGACTGATGAATATGTAGGGCGCCCAGGACACAATAAAGCCTGCACTGATCAGGATGCCCATCTGAAACACAGGAGAAAAAACAGAAATTAGACAGCAGTTAAAGGAATATTCCACTCAAAAATTAACATTTGCTGAAATTTTGCTTCCATGATGTAGATGATTTTGTTTTTTCATCTTTTCTTCATTCAAACAGATTTGAAGAAATTTAGCATTACATCACTTGCTCACCAGTGGATCCTCTGCAGTGAATGGGTGCCGTCAGAGTCCAAACAGCTGATTAAAACATCACAATAATTCACAAGTAATCCATATGACTCCAGTCTACCAATTACTCCAGTCTATCACTTGTGAAGTGAAAAGTTGACTTCAAACTTGTAAAATATGAGTCCTCTATCCACAGTATTGCTGTTGTGTGGAAGTGGATTATTGTGATGTTTTTATCAGCAGTTTAAACTCCCAACCTGACGGCACCCATTCACTACAGAGGATCCACTGGTGAGCAAGTGATAGAATGCTAAATTTCTCCAAATCTGTTATGATGGAGAAACCAACTCATTTACAACTTGGATGGCCTGAGAGTGAGTGCATTTTCAGCAAATTTTCATTTTTGGGTGAACTATTCCTTGGAATGATTCAAAAGTGACAACTGATTCATGTTGGACATGCTACCACTGTTGTAGTCTGGAGGAAAGGGCACCAATACATTAATTTAGAGTGATGGCTCCACATGTACCATTTAATAATTAAGGCTTCTAAACAACATAAGCTGTGCTTAAATATCAGAGCTGACAGCAAACAAAAGATACAGGTGCAGAAAAAAAACAAAAGATGCAGAAACACCCGATTACAATTTTGCTCCAATCTCCAGAGGGAAAAGCCCTGACAATACACCCACAAAACACTATTAAGCTTTAGATGCAAGTGCCTGGTAAATAACAAGGCTATTTCTTGGAAATCCTTTACATCCATTAGTGACCTTTAAGGACTGGATGGAGCTTGACTTTAACCACCTAACCCACTTCTAGCAAAAACATTCATTAGGTTTAAGATTTTAGATTTAAAACCAAAAAAAAAAAATACAAATCTTGTGGACAGAAGATGGAGCTTGGGAGTGAATCTGCATCTGTCACCGTAGCAGGAAAAACTGTTTATGTGTGAACACTCCAGGGTTTGCACATACTGTGACCCTGCATGTTGTTAAACGCTTAAAAGACAAGTTTGCTGATTTTTAACCAGCTTTGTATTGTCTTTCTTTATGTTACATGTAGCCAGATCTCCCAGTTTATCTTCCAGCAAAAGTCCACCAGATGATGCTGAACACTTGTGTCAGCCTTGATATTTTGCATCATCTGGTGGACTTTTGATGACAAACAAAGGCAGAGGATTTGGGTACAGGTAACATGGAGAAAGAATGCAAATGGTCATTTACATATACTATGACACTGTAACAATACAAAGCGGGTTGAAAATCATCAAACTTGTCATTTAAAAGAAATGTAAAAACCCTAGCCATAATTTTTAGTGTACATATTGTCACCTAGAAGGACATTTCAAATAAATGCAATCAAAACAATGTGCTAAAAACTTAAGAAATCAAATATTCATTAGCTATGCTCACTAAAGGTGTGGTCATATTAGAGATATTTTGACAAAATTTCACAGACAAAAACAGGTCAACTATTGTTAACAGTGTAGCAATGTATGAAGCAAAACTCACACAGAAGTTGTTTTCAAGCCAAGTAGTTTTTTTTGGTCTTAGCCAATAAGCCAAACAGCAAATGTGAGCAAAACTAGTACAAGTACTCATAATTATTGTTAGAAATTTGAACAAACCCATTAAACTTTGGTGCATAACTTGTCCCACACCATATGTGCTTTAGAGATGAATGAATCCTTAAATCATTGCAAACTTGACTTTGTTTTCCAGTGGACTGATATAAACTAGTACAGTAAATCCCAGTGCTCGGAAACTCTGTAAGGCTAGCTAGTCAGACCGAAGCCTGCCTGTTTTGAGAAAGCTCTTTACATTTTTGTGTGCAATTTTGGATAACCCTTACCAGGGTGACTTTTCTCTCAACTGCCCCAGAGTTGGGCAGGTTATCATTGCTCTGGATGGACTGATAGGCCTTGTGGAGCTTCCAGGCGATGCCAGAGTAGGAGAACAGGATGACCGCACATGGGATCAGGGTGCACAGGATGGCCAAAGCCATAATGAACGAAGAGCCATTTAAGGAGTGCTGGTACCCGGCCCAGTCCACAGAGCAGGCCAAACCGAAGGGTTCCGGTCCGTATCTTCCCCATCCCAGAAGAGGAAACACTGCCCAGAGCAGTGAATACAGCCAGATGACACCGATCAATATACTTATAGTTTTTCTTTGAAACTTGCTGCCTGGAACAGATAGACAAGAAAAAGTTATTTGATGTTGTTCTTCATAGGCGAAAGATCATCCTCTGCTAATTTGACAATCATTTGAAAAGGAAAAGAAAAATAGAGCAAAGAGAAACTAATTGGAAGACAATTGGGTGTTTAAATAGATCACTAAAATTAAAGATGAACCATCATTATGCCTGTCTATATTCGCTAATGACTTTTTCACGAGTCAATAAAGATTTCAAGGACAGATGATGCTCTTGTGTTTCGAGAGCAAGTAGTCCCGGTTTGGGTACAAATTAATGACCCAATTAAAATATATACAGTGCACAGCATAAATGAGTACACCCCCTCTAAAACTTAACAAATTCAGCAATTACTCTTTCCTTAGAAGTCATGTTAGGGTTATTTGGAGATATAATGTTCCAACAAGCCTGCTTGATCAATTACCAAAGAAGAATAGCAAAAATATACAGCAAAATAAGATTTTCTTATCAAAGTGATAAAATGTTGTGTTGCAAAAATGAGTACACCCTCCCGAAAGTTACTAAAAAAAAAAAAAAGTGTATAGGTTTAAGGCTATTTTTGATCAACAGGTAAGTATATTGAACCAAACCTTTTAAAGACAAGTAATTTTCTGACAATTAAAAGTGTTATATAGCACACTGAATCATACTCAGACTTAATGCTGGCAGCAGTGGAACCACTTGGGAGAGAACTGCCAGATGACTTGTTTCTTAGCATAAAAGAGGACAATGGTAGAAGAGGAATACCAAATTATTATTTTAAGCGTGAAAATATAGCAGAAGTAGCACCAAAATGAAAAAAAAAACAATGGACTTGTGATAAGGCTCCTGAAATAATCAGGTCTTCACTTTAAGTTTTCATTTAGTGATGAGTGAATTTTTGAGTGACACTTTATCTCACAGAGTAAGATGCAGCATGCAGAAGTGACATGCATGGTTTTTGTCACCACTAGAATTACCTACTGTAGCCAAAGCTAAATAAACTCATTTAACCTCTTACAGGGCCCATATTTACAAAATAGAGACTTCTGGGAATCCATACTCTGGTCTCAAGAGACCAATTCAATCATTTCGGATCTAACAGCATCCAAAATGTTCTGGTGTTGCTAGAGGAGGAGTACAGAGAGAAGTGCTTGGTACCCACAGTGACGTTCAGTGGTAGTAAAGCTCTTCTATAGAGATGTATGAGTGCTGAAGGTGTGAGGGAGTTGTGCTTTATCAATGCTGGCATGAATTCACACACTACTGTGTGATGTAATACAAAAACTTGAAATAGAAGATGCTCCCCTCCCCTCATTCCCTGCATTATTGGGCATTTTTTCAGCATGACAATGAATATATTCATCCTCCCAAGGTAAAAATCCTTCAGTGAACATATATTTCATCTTAACACTCTTGAGCAGCTGTGGGGGATTCTGTAGAGACGAGCAGAGCAACACTCCCCATTAAAGATCAGAGCATTTAAGGAGGTCGTCCTCCAGGAGTTAAACAGCACAGATGTGAAAATTTGTCATGAACTTGTACACTCAGTGCCAAGAAGGGTCAGAGCAGTATACTTTAAGTTCTGGAGGACATACTAAGTACTAGAATATAATACATTTTCTGAATTAAATCGAGTGTGTACTAATTTCTGCAATCCTTCATTTAAACAAAATTGGCTAATTTACTTATCTTACAGAAAATATTGGCATACATTTTGCTGTTTTTATTAAGTATATGTTTAATATGTTTAAATTTGGCCATCTTTCCATGAATTATATTAGTGATCATTAAGAAAATGCATCTTTTATATTTATTCAGAGAGGGTGTACTCATTTATGCTGTGCACTGTAAGTGTCTACATTTAGGTACATAAGGACATTTCAAAAGCTCATTCTGGATGATGAAGCACTCATAAAAGGGTCATTCTGTTGGCTGAGCGCATCTAGTACTGCATTGTAAATGCACAAAAAATTGAGAAGGACAGAATTCAATGCAAGTAGCCTATTTAGACAAGAAACCTCTTCTGGAAAGTTTACACAGTCTGTTGTTAATCTGAATACTTGGATGTACATCACAATACAGATGAATAGATTGTTTCTAGTTGTAAATAGCTCTAAATCTTTGACTATTTTTCTTTCATCCTCAACCATTGAAAACTTTAACTTAACATAATTGCATAGCACATAACGGCACAATTTAAATTCTGTCATTCCTGGCATTTGATGTGACGATGTTATTTGTGGCTTCCTGTCATTTGTGATAATTCTGCTTTCTTGATTAAACGAACACTCAAGAACACAGTGATGTTTCATCTATCTATTTTGATTTTGATTATAAAACTGTGATTACATTGTATGCAATTTGCTTCAGATTCATAAGGTTTTTGTTGTGTAAAATGATATCTCGGCTATTTCTTACAAGTTTTTCAGTGAATATTGCTCAGTCTGTTTTTTGTTTTGAAAGTCAAGTGTGGTATGGAATCAAACTTTAAAATCGTGGCTATATAAAAGCTATTAAATATTTCCACCATTATTGCCCAGGAAAAAATATGGTTCATTAAACACACATTGACCTTTTGTGTCCCAAAACCCAATGTTCTTGGATGCAACAACAATGAAATGAAATGCTGAATCAATAAAATAATTAATGTTTGTACATTTTAAGATGCTGTTTTAATGTCATTTAGGCCTCATGGAATCAGCACAATACCTGATTTCGGAGGGTTTCCTGTCACCAGATATCTCACTAACCCCATGGCGGCCAGAGTCATGATGCTGGCCACACTGAAGGTCATACCCATCAGGCCATAGTACAGGCAGGAAGGGTCACCTCCAATCCAGGTGTGGTTGAAGGCAGAGGCGACTGAGAGTGGGTACATGCTGAGAGCCATACCAATGTCAGTCACAGCCAGATTGACTGTGAGGAGCTCAGGAGCTTTGAGAACACTGTGACGCCAGGTGGCTGTTACCAGTACGGCTGTGTTGCCCAGGATGGAGAGGATGGCTGGAAAAAAATAAGTGGTAAAAAAGTACAAATCTAATTCCCGATTATTACATTGCACTTTTCAATAAACTAAATAGCAAAGACTGTGTTTCATTTATGAATTTAGAGACTTATATCTTGACCTATACCATATGATAATATAACATTACATTCATCCAGCCAAAGTAGGGTGAAGGAGAATAAATTGTGTAGGCTATGGCAGGCAGTTGATATATTTGGCAGCCTGGTAAATGCCAGATGACAAAAATGATCGTTTTTTTTTTTTTAAACAATTTGACTTAACTTTAAATTGAATTAAAATTATTTTATTTAAATTACAGTTAAAATAACAGAAAACAATGCAGCAAACTGATCTCCAAGCCATTATTTTAACACGCGCACAAACGCATACTACTCATACAGCGTGCCAGCGTGGATACAGGGGGATACAGGCCTGTACAGGTAGATGTAAAATCTGCACAACGTAAAGATCATCGCCCAAAAATGATGTTCAAAATGATGCTTGTACAATATATGTGCATAGAAAAGTATATTCAAATGTAGTATTTATTATGTTAGTGACTTGTTAGGGAAACAAACAAGCGATTCTTTTCAGAAGTATAAACTCAAGCATATGAAAGACTCCGTTTGCTAATGAAAGTTCTATTTTTATTATGTAACGTTAGTAATATTTTAGATGAGGTTGCTCATTTTATGGTTTTAAGTCAACTTCTTACAGTTTGACATTGTGAATACAGTTTTGTTTTTACAAGGTTATGGTAATTACACTTCATCTAATCGAGTTTTCTATTTCATCTTGGATTATGGATTATTTTTGGATTTTTATTTACATTCCATCAAGAGCATCATACGGTAAGGCTGTTACATATTTTTACTTAGCCTACTCAATGTTCTTTTTAGCAGCATCATATGACCCCTTTAACAGGCTATATGATATATTAGTTTATTGTAATATTATATTGTAATTTTGATGATACTTAAAGAAGGTCTAGTATCTGCACTAGCCTAATACATGCATAATTTCACCTGTCTACTGATCCATTTATTAAACACAAATTTGGTTCAATGATAATTGAACCAACAGTAATATTTTTTTTATTTAACATGTTGTAATTTAAGAGGATTTTACAAAATATTACTAAAATATTTATTAAAATATTTATCTCTAACTTATTCACCATTTATCATCTGTAATACTATCTTGTAACGATACCATAGTGATACCAAAGTGTTGAGCATTGTCACATAACATCATTTTGATTATAAAGTTTCACATCAGCTCACTGGTGTAAGCAGATTATGACATTTCAATGTAAAGCCAAACCAATCCAAATAATTTTAACAATGCTTGCAATTCAGTATGAACACATGGGAGTCTAGCCTAAAGGAACACAGCTTATGAAAGGAGCATGTTTTAGTTGTTATTTTTTAATAAAACTTTTTACTGTAAGTGTACGTTAAAAGTACCATTCCGACAGCAAGAATGATCCTGAACTAAATGAAGATTAATGTCTTGGGTATGATGTGTTTATTGGACCAATCAGATAAGAGTAACTGGAGAGTCAGAGAGAGGCTCATTTGATTGGCTACAAGAAGAAGGTGGCCCGCCCTCCCCCTCACACTTGCAAAACTCAGTTAGTGAAAGAACAGTGCCAAAATTGTAAGCGCAGAGAAAAGAAAGACGGAGCTGTACATATCGGTTTATTTCGGGACCTTTTTGCCCCACATGCACAACAAGTCATTTAGACATTTGCAACAGTTTGTTTTTTTACACATTCAGATTGGTTCTATGCAGTCATTCCGTTTTGCAGTTCTTTAAACTGTTGTTTTCGCTTGCAAATCACTGTTCACAGGCTTGCAGTGCTTTTGACCATCTTTTGGCGAAAAAAATGTGCCAAAAGTGTAAGCGCGGAAAAATGGAAGTCAGAAGCATGCAGATCATATTTATTTTGCGTTAGCATGAAGCTGCAGTTTCACAATACATGAATTACACTTACGAGTAACAGTAAAATGCTGCAAATAATTTTTTCTTGCGCTTGAAACGCGATTTACACCTTTACAAAGCTTCTCTTGCGCATTCAAATTTAATTTACTCTTACAGTCTTATGTACTCTTCCACAACTCTTACCCTGCATATGCAAATCTTTTTGACATCATTCTACCTTCATAGATATTCTTTATAAAAGTTAAGAGTCAGCCACACCTACCTAAAACGGCTCGTTCTAACACGCCCCCACATACCTACGTCACTATCTGGGAAGATTTGCATAATGCCGCCCAAATGTTCACGCAAAGAAAGAAGGCGTAACTTTTATTCTCGCTGTAGTATTGTTGCCGCTGCCGCCATGCTGTGAAGACGCTGTGTGCTTCGTTGTGAAAGCGAAACTACTTTGTTTGGTCTTCCAAAAGAGTAGGATAGCTGATATAATTACACCAAATACAGCAAATAATGTTCTTTTTAGCAGCATCATATGACCCCTTTAAGCTGTAGCGTACTGTGATTATTATTTGTGTGTTGAATCGAGTCGATGCTGCTGGTTAGTTGTTGTGCAGCAATTAAATTTTTCTGTCTTTTTGTCATTCATCGCTCAGGCATCTTGGTCAGCTGCAATACTGAATTAGAGAAAACGAGCTTTCCCTCAGACAAAATTATTGATGTGTCCTGAACTGAATTGTTTCAAGGTTATAGTTGACTATTAGCTGTAAGATTACACTTTGACTATTGATATGGTAACTTGTAAAGAATTAAAATGTGCAGGATTTCGCTTGTTGTTGGCACGATATAATGACATAACCTGACTCATTCTCAGTTAATAGGCAAATCAACTTGTAGACGTTTAAAACTTAAAATAAATCTATAATAAATTGATAAATAATGACAGCACTTATGTCTTGTCGATGTACCCTTTTAGCCACGTGGACTTTTATGTTTGCTTAAACGTTGTTTGAAGATGCTGTTGAAATAATGTATCTTTTTTTAAACTTAAAGGATCCCAACCTTTTTGTTTTGAATTATTTTGTTAGTTAAACCTTTGCAATAAGCAAATAGATTGAATGGCTAGGTACAGTCTCAGTGGAATCCAAGGAATCCATTCCTTGCTTTTTAGCCTATACAGTATGCATATCATTTTTTCAAAGCTATTTTCTTTAGCTCAATAAGCTGAAGGGACCACTTTTGAAACGTATTTTTTTAAATAAATGTTATTTTTAATCAAGGTTTTAGAATCTGGCATCATACGACCCCTTTAAATCATTCATTCAGACTGTCCAATTAAAGCACTACAGTTATGGATGACTGAGAAGAATATAAGTTATCCTAGAATTTCAAGCCCATTTTGCAACGTAGTGTTCATGAATGATCTTTCTGGACTGAAGATTTTAGCTGTTTCATTTCAAAAATTAGTTTTCACCATTCATCACAACCATTTCTGATGACTTGTATGTATAATCTGCTACATTTAAGTGCATTAACCCACTTCAAAAAGACAATTAAAATGTTTGTTTATAGGCTGTATGCATTTTATGTAACCCAGGCTCACTGGAAATATGTGCCTGTGATGACATTTCGGCAAAATTATATTATGTTGCTTCTTGCACATTTTGTGACACTTTCAAGTGAAATGTCCAGTGAGTGGTGCACTTGGATAGAGTGGTTCTATCCAAAACAGATGAACAACAATCTGGCAATGATTTATTACGTTTGTTGTTGTATGTATTGTGAAAGAAATTAAATGTCCATTGGTTCAGCGCTAATAAGTTAATGCTCTATTGCAAGTGCAATGCTGTACCTGGTGACCTGCTTAGCAATTTTACTATGTCCAAAAAGTAGGGGTGTATTCACCGAAAAAACACAATGCACCCCCTTGGTACTTACACTCTCATGGCATACCACAATACTGTCTTGGCCTACCCTGCTCCCTGCTGACACACTTCAAGCATGTACGGCCATGGTTTTTAATTGCTTGAATCACTTTGAAAAGGAAGGTACCATTAAGGGCAACATGTGCAGAATAAATCTCATATAGGTTGCATAAAATTATAATGAGAACACGACTATAAAATAATATGCCATGTTTCAGCGCATTGTTATGGAAAGAATGCATCCACATTTATATCTTCATGTCTAGCACATAAGTTCACTTGCGCAGCCACACACAGCCTTTTGTGGAACTGTAAGTTGCAATATTTTTTATATATATATATATAGTGTATATATTATTTATCTAATATAAGATGCATTTGGTTGAGTTACGCTGCCGTAAAGTGCGTTGTCGCGTTCCCGCCTGCAAAAGCTTGCATAAATGTAGCCTATATAGATTTTTTTCAGTGCATCCATGAAATTTACATTAAATGTAATATTAAATAACACTATAAATAAAATTATAAATTTTCAGTACATCCATTAAATGTACATGAAATAGTAAGTTCCGTGTCACCTAGCCACAACAATCCAGCATAAATCACAAAATATTTATTATTAAAGCATCAACATTCACAAACCACTGTTATTTTTTTAACAGAAAAGTAAGCATAGCCTGCTGCGTGCATGGTTTGGCATGGCAGAATGCGAGCAAAGACCGCTTTCTTTATAATCACTAAAAAGCTGACATCTCAGTTCATCGCGATCTCACAAAGCTTTGTTATAACACAATGAATATATGCACAATGAATCTTTCATAATGTCTACACTTTGTGTGTTATAATAAGAGGATTCGTGAGCATGCAAATTTCAGCACTGCACAAGAACTGGTGCAATAGATGAATAACAATATTTTTAGATATTTTATGTTTAGATATTTCTATTTTGCGGGAGTGCAGGTCTCTACCATGAACCCTACCACCACAGCAAACCGAACCGTGGCATTGGTATATCGTTACACCCCTACCAAAAAGCCGTTCATATGAAGATGGTTATGTGATGCAAATATCAAAATGTATTCGTTTACAAAGCATGCACTATGATAAATCTGCCCCATAATCAAAATTTGTGTGAAAATGAATATACGTTGTTGCTATTTTACTGCTACTAGTGCTCATTTCAATTGGAAATTGTGAATTATATGTATAGATATATATAGAGTTTAGCAAAAATGTACGGTAAGTAAAGGCATGATTTTACAGGATGCGGTCCACTATGTAATACAAAGCAGTGGCGGTTCTACATTGAATTACATCCTGGGCGAGACCCCCTTCGAGCCCCCCCCCCCAAAAAAAAAAATTCTGCACAAACAGTTATAATTTATTATAACAACATAAGTGAAAGAGAAAATTATATTTCTCAATTGCGCAAATTTATTATAACAACATAAGTGAAAGAGAAAATTATATTTCTCAATTGCGCAAATCATTAGAACATTTGAAAAACACACTTAAGAGAATCCAGTTATTTAACTAGTGCAATTACAACAGGAAACACACTTTTTAAGGTGCACAAACTCCACCTCCAACATTGCCAAAAGACAAAGAACACAATTCTGCAAATTCTGGCATGGCAGAATGCGAGCAAAGACCGCTTTCTTTATAATCACTAAAAAGCTGACATCTCAGTTCATCGTGATCTCACAAAGCTTTGTTATAACACAATGAATATATGCACAATGAATCTTTCATAATGTCTACACTTTGTGTGTTATAATAAGAGGATTCGTGAGCATGCAAATTTCAGCACTGCACAAGAACTGGTGCAATAGATGAATAACAATATTTTTAGATATTTTATGTTTAGATATTTCTATTTTGCGGGAGTGCAGGTCTCTACCATGAACCCTACCACCACAGCAAACCGAACCGTGGCATTGGTATATCGTTACACCCCTACCAAAAAGCCGTTCATATGAAGATGGTTATGTGATGCAAATATCAAAATGTATTCGTTTACAAAGCATGCACTATGATAAATCTGCCCCATAATCAAAATTTGTGTGAAAATGAATATACGTTGTTGCTATTTTACTGCTACTAGTGCTCATTTCAATTGGAAATTGTGAATTATATGTATAGATATATATAGAGTTTAGCAAAAATGTACGGTAAGTAAAGGCATGATTTTACAGGATGCGGTCCACTATGTAATACAAAGCAGTGGCGGTTCTACATTGAATTACATCCTGGGCGAGACCCCCTTCCACCTCCAACATTGCCAAAAGACAAAGAACACAATTCTGCAAATTCTTTAAAATATGACAGTATAAGTTATCAGAAATTAAATAAATATACACTATACACTGTATCTAATTTGCATATGAATGGGTTCTTGGAGCAACATTTAATGAAAAAAGAAGTGTAATAATTGGAGTAATAATTGGCAACATTTTAATAATAATATCTAATATTTCATAGGAATATTGATGTATAATTTATTTCCATATTCACTTGTTGTGTCTCCCAAAATGCCTGATAAACATGATTTAAGTCCTGATGTCCCCTACAGTGGACATGTATGAAATCAATGCCCTG
>NW_015505557.1:50125-112092 GCF_001515645.1 Sinocyclocheilus grahami
GTCACTCACGACCAGAAGTCAAGACTAAACCAATTCACCTTGGTGACCACATAATCGTTTTGTATTACCTATTTTTATTAGCCATTTCACACAATTCAGAAAAACAAAAATGTGCAGGAACTATAGGCCTGTATTTATAATATTATGAATGAAATGTGCGTTATTTGGAAGAAAGTCGAGGTGTGACTGACTTTAGTCCACTAATTCCATTAGAGTATTGCTCTATACAGTTTTTTAACAGCTCGTGCCGCCCCCGTGTATCATGAAAAAATGCTGTCCCGGGCGGCTGCCCGGTTCGCCCGTACCAAAAACCGCTACTGATACAAAGGAAACACTTCCTCAATTCGGTGAGCTGGTTATGCTAGCAATTAATAACTTGCCTTTTTTCTAATTAAATTTCCAATTAAAATGTGACCAACACATGACTGTTGTGTGACAAAGGCAGCCTTAAGACATGCTTTATCTGTAGTTTGATGGAAGCAGGTCTTTTCACGTTTAATGTCACATTACTGACATTTAACAATGTCAACGTCTGTTCATGTCAGGTTCATAAATAGACCTATTAATCCAGGCAGGGATATTAACCTTATGACAGGGTTAAAACAGATTGTCAGAAAAGCCTTACAGGTATTCTTTGAAGCAGTTGCATGACAGCAGATGCACTCTGCATGAATATGTAATTTTACTGCTCTTGTATTGATAGCAGTGAGAACGCAGGCAGCTAATTAAAAAAGACAATTACAGCATGTTTTTTCTGCAGTCTGTTTTTTCTGATTTGTCTCTGTTGTGAGGTACTAAAAAGTAATTAAGCAAAAGAACAATATTGCTTTATTCTGTTTAATCTCACTCTAATCAGACAAAGTGCCGGATGTGACATTGCGTCCTTGGCAGGAAAGCATTAAACTGGTGTTAATTTACTGAGCAGTTAAACTGTTTACATAGCTCTAAAGATACGATTTTAAGAGCTCATTATTTACTTACGCTCCTACAACTGTACATTATCGGGAACTAGACTAGGAATGGGGCAAATTCATAAATCACGGTTAGATATCTCTCAGTGCATTCTTAGTGATTTCCATCCAGTCAAGTGACGTTCACCAGATGTTCATCAGCTCAGTGGAGCACAAACACATTCTGTTGAGCACATCAGGTGGGCACCTTCAGGAAACGCTGGTCTGTCGCTCTGCACAAACTGGCGGTGTCCGAAAGCTGAAAAACGCTGCCTTCAATAGGAGTGTTGCATCCTGTCTATAAAGATACCTTCGCATATTCATTTTGTAGGCACCTTTACCTAGATGTACAAGTTTATTTTCCTAAGTTGTAAATAAAACAAAGAATATTCAATTTTTACAAGAAAGTATGATTTCAGTCTTTCTACTTCACAATTTAATGTTACTTGCCATTCCTATGTAATTATTTGTGAAAATTTACTAGCAATTTCAGAGTGAAAATAGTTTCAAAATAAATCCACCATTTTTTTTTTCACAAAATCTTGTTTGTTTAAAAGAATATGGAGTGGTTGCAATGAAAAAATATATATAAATGTTTTTTTTTTTTCAATTTCAGTACTTTACGTCTAACCCTCCCAAAGGGCATAGGAGGAACATGTTCAATGATCTTATTCCTCTAACCTTACATGAGATGAAAATAGCATTTCTTCAGCTCCACAGTATATGCACTTTCATTTCTCATGGAATGAAAGCAGGTATAGATTTTTTTCACAGAGTTTAATACATATTTAAAAATAAAGGTTTAAAGAGGGAATTTATGCAGTGAAGCTATAGAAAAAACTTTTTTGGTTCTGTAATGAACTTTTTAGTGAAATGTGGAATGGAAAGAGTCCATGGATGTTAAAGGTTTTCATGGAAACTATTCACAAAAGGTTCTTGGGGTACCAAGAATTGTTCTTTTTGGCATCACTGCAAAAACCTGTTTTGGAACCTATATTTTTAAAGGGTTAGTTCAACCAAAAATTTTAATTAGGCTGTGTTTTGCTCACCCCCGAGGCATCCTAGGTGTATATGACTTTCTTCTTTCAGACGAATCCAGTCGGAGTTATATAAAAAATTGTCCTGGCTATTCCAAGCTCTATCATTGCAGTCAGCGGGTGTTGCAGTGCTTCAGTCCAAAAGAAGTGAAATAAAAAAACGCCCATCCATAAAAAAAGTGAAAGGAGACTGGTTTTCCTTTGCTAAAGTAAGGAAATGCTGCTTCCTTTGCTCCTGTAAACAAATTTTGGTTTTTACGAGACTCACCGGGACATGCGCAACACTGACCTCATACGTCATCTGTCCGGAGCTGCTTCCATTTCGATTCGCTACAGGAGGCCTTTGTTCACCCCCCAGAGCTGTGTGAGACACTTTTTTTTATGGATGGGCGCTTTTTATTTCACTTCTTTTGGATTGAAGCACTGCAAGACCCACTGACTGCAATGATAGAGCTTGGAATAGCCAGGACAATTTTTAATATAACTCAGACTGGATTCGTCTGAAAAAAGAAAGTCATATACACTTTGGATGCCTCGGGGGTGAGTAAAACACAGCCTAATTTTCATTTTTGGTTGAACTAACCCTTTAAGGTTGTAGGTTGTAAGGTCGTAAGGTTGTGCGATCATATGGTCTTGAAAGTATTTGAGGAGTTCATATTGAGATCTCTGAAATTAAACTTTGGTTGAAATTGTTGAGATCTCTTCAAGGAGACACATGTGAGATTGGGTCTTTTTTCCCTTAGGAGAAACCTCTGAGAAGCAAGAGAGTTTGCATTTAATGCCACTGTGGTATAAAACATTTGAGATACTAAAGAGATCTCATTTTATTATTATAAAATTATTAGCATGCTGTGGAGAATCTTTTGCAGAATAATTTATTTATGTTGTAAAGAGCATAAAATGGTCCTATTCATATCTGTGTTCTAAAACATTTATGTAAAAGAACTGGTGTATGTCGAGTGAAGTCTTGAAGATGAGCACATTCTTTAGAACTTGTTGTGACTGTATTTCTATGCAGTATAAGGGCTGGTTGTTGAGTTTGTTTCTGATAATACAAGTGTTTCATTAACGTGGCTTTTAACCCCTGCTGCAGTTAAATGCCTGGGAATTTATGTGGAAGTATCTTGTCTCGCACAATATAACATTTTTAGACTTTGGTTTCCATAGTTCTATGACTTTGACATTTCTTTGCTGCTACTGATGGGAAACTTTGGTTGAAATTGTTGAGATCTCTTCAAGGAGACACATGTGAGATTGGGTCTTTTTTCCCTTAGGAGAAACCTCTGAGAAGCAAGAGAGTTTGCATTTAATGCCACTGTGGTATAAAACATTTGAGATACTAAAGAGATCTCATTTTATTATTATAAAATTATTAGCATGCTGTGGAGAATCTTTTGCAGAATAATTTATTTATGTTGTAAAGAGCATAAAATGGTCCTATTCATATCTGTGTTCTAAAACATTTATGTAAAATAACTGGTGTATGTCGAGTGAAGTCTTGAAGATGAGCACATTCTTTAGAACTTGTTGTGACTGTATTTCTATGCAGTATAAGGGCTGGTTGCTGAGTTTGTTTCTGATAATACAAGTGTTTCATTAACGTGGCTTTTAACCCCTGCTGCAGTTAAATGCCTGGGAATTTACAGTATGTGGAAGTATCTTGTCTCGCACAATATAACATTTTTAGACTTTGGTTTCCATAGTTCTATGACTTTGACATTTCTTTGCTGCTACTGATGGTGAATGGCGTAATATATCAGTGACACAACCTCTCCATCTAGATTTAATGTAACACTTCTGGATTATCTAAATGCGACCTGGGACAGAGGCTAGATTGATAATTTTGTGTAATTGAATGAGTGATCAATATGTACTTGAGGCTTATACTGATCTAAGATTGAAATAATGACTAAAACACTGGACTGCAGGGCTTTTGAACATTGTACAAAACCATTGCTTGGTCATTTCTAGTCAGTCATGTCACCAGTGTTGACTACTGATATTTCAGAATTGACTGTGCATTCTGCATCTAGTTGGTCTGATTTCTAATGAGTTGCAGCTTGTTTAGTATAAAATCCAGTCTAAGATAAAGACGTCATCAAGCAATCATTAATATCATAAGTAACATTTAGTTAGTACATTAAGGATGCCTGACTAAAGATGATAGCTATGGAACGGGCTGGTTTTGAGCTTGTCTGGAGGTCATTAGCTGGTCCAAGCTGGTCCTATCATGTTGTGATGAAATGATGGACAAAGAATCGCTGGTGTCTAGTGATAACAGTGTATCACACTGTGGCTCTGGGGTAAAGCCAGTGAAACATGATATGTGAAGCCCTTGTGTATAAAAATCCCATAATTTATGTACACAGTCTAAAAAATGTATGCAGATCAAACGACTTTAAGAAAAAAATGGATATGTTTCAGTTTCTTAAAGTCTCATTTAAACTAAATGCATTTATTAAATCAGTGAATGTGGATTTTCAATTTCACCTCCACTTCCCCAGGAAAAATACTCCAGTTTGACATCCTGTAATCACAATCATTTGTACCATGCACTTAATAATTTTTTTCCCACCTTTTCATTCAGAGTAATCCCTCTTCGTACATGGACAACTTGCGCAAACTCATTCACCCGTGTGCTGACTTCAGCTTGCACAGGAATCATAGAGTACCATCCTGTTGATTAGGATTATATGTCACTGCTGTGACAATGTGACAGTCCGTAACATCAAAGTGTCCTCCTCGTTTCACACAGCTTCTGTAGGTTCGTTGAGATTCAATATAGCAAGATGTGCCAGAGAAAATGTGTCAAGATCGAATCCTAGAATGTGTCCTTTCGCAAACCTATCATAAAGAGGCATCTGTCACAACCTGTTAGATATTGCAGAAGATACTGTGCATGAAACTCGATGTCATGTGAGTGCATTGAACACAAAGTATAAATTATGTTGCTAAGAAGCTGCCATCTTTCTTGATGAGATATTACATATTCACTGCACATATTTCATTTTCAATCACCATTTGCATTTTGCATTATTAAATTCCAGAATTTCTCTTAAAATGAAGCATCAAGGGGTGACTTTGTATGCTACTGCAAGAAATTATATCATTAGAGACAAAAATAGTCTCAGAAATAGCCACAAACCTACAGTTCCAATATAGTTTAGTGTGAACCATTCCTTTAAAACATTAGCCTGTTACTTTATTTTTAAATTTGTATTGTTGTGTGCAAACCACCTTTGTTGCATATTTTGACCTGGAAGTTAGCATGACCCTGGTTCCCTCCAAAAAGCTAGTTGGACTTTATCCATTGGCTTTTTGATTTTTGACTAACAAAAGTTTATCATTCTTACATGTTTTGTTCATCAAGATAATCTTCACAAATGTTCACGTTAATGATTTAGCCTACTTTGAGAAATAAAAAGATACAATTAGGCTGTAAATAGCAATAAAAGATAACATGACTTCAGAAAATCCTTTTAATCTTTATTTAAAATCTGCAAATTGGAATGTTTGATGTGGAATAAGTGTGCAAGACTGCAAGTATAAACACAAAAATGTACTATAGTGAGTTTTCCTGTTCAGTGTGATGATGAACATCCCGGACAACCTTTGTAGTCACATTTAACCATTTTTTAGCAAGTGCTTTTTTCAACACACACACACACAAAACTTAAACTCATGAGTATAATGTTGTAATGTAACCAATAAGTCCACTTCAGGTTTTATTTACTGTCAGAACATTTTCACAGGATATCTTTGGTTGCAAGACTATGACAACAGCCATCTAGGAGCCACCGTTAAGAAGCCACGACCAAAGAAATTGCCACGATTGTTTCACTTTGGTCATTCGAAATTCAAAAATGCAAAGGTAGAACATGAGTATGACTGTATTAAACTAAACTAGAACTGGATTGAAGATCATATGTACGTTTTTCCATACTCAACAACACTGAATAATACTACTTTTGTGTATAATCAGAGGATGCAATTAGCAACAGGCTCATTCGGCCTCACTGCTTAAAGGAATGGCATAGGAAATCGTTCCTGCCTAGTGCTATTAGACTTTATAACTTATCTCTCTAGGACAAAACTGTGCTAGTTAAAGTGTATTGTAGTCACAGTATTGTATTGTATTTTTTGTGTGGTTCTTTTTTTGGAATGTATTGAGCTGCCATGGCAATTTAATTTCCATTTGGGGATTAATAAAATTAAACTAATCTAATCTAATTAATTCTTAGGCAATTCCATTCCACATATAGAAACATTCAGGAATAATAAGGAAAGCACATGACACAGAACCACTAATGCACACAAAATATACATTCATGTAGAAGATTCAAAAGGATGACTAGCTCAGATATTTCTCAAAGAGTTTGTTTACCATCATTTGCTTCCATTATTCATGTCCATCATTTGCTCTCCATAATTCCAAAGAACATTTTGCGCTTTTTGGATGTGGTCCCTGCTACAGTAGCTGTCAGTGGGTGGAAATCATTTTGTTCACAGGAAATGTTGGGGATCTAATGTGGGAATTTTTTTTTTAATCTTTTATATGCATTTTATCATTCATGCCAACTTCAATTTCTCCTGAGGCTGTCAGAGCATACGTCATCTAACAATGACATTGAAAGCAAACTACTGAACCGGTGAATGGATTTTCACCCCTCGCTGTTCTATTTCACTGTTCGTTTCTTGCAGGATGTTTTAGAGTGCTAAAATGAATAGAAATGCAGCTCAAAATGTACTGCAGTTTGCTTGGCTTTGATTAAAGGTTGTGGAATTGGCTACTAATGATTTAGAAAACTATTCACAATAGGGGTGTGTATGGAGCCAGATCAGCCTCAAAAATAGTACATTTACAAAACAAAATTCATAAATGCACAAGTTAAATCATAAATATTTCCCCAAATGCTCACACAAATGCATCTCACCTAAATAAATTTAAAATGTGTACACAAATATGTAAATATGTTAATTTCCATCACACATTTATGAATGATGTTACATGTATTTATGGATCGTTGAATCTGCATTTGCAAATAGTCACACGTGCGTGGACTGCTTTGAATTTATGTGCGGTATTTTTGAGACCTTTCTGACAGACAGGTTAAGATTCATAAATATCTTTTTTTGGAGGATGTTCCGTTCAGCCAATCACGGTGAGCTTTTAATCCACCAATCAAAACGCTCCTTACTGAACAGACTCAAGAAGCTCAACGCTGCGCTTGTACTGTGCAGTGTTCCATGACCGGGTCCTTGATGTAAAGACATTTTAATGGGTACTTTTTAGCACCTGATTACAATTTCTACAAAATCACATTATGATTTATATTGGTCGCACAAAATACAGCTACCTGGTTAGCCTGCTGTCTTATACACCAAAGTTGCACATACCCTGTTTATTCAGATCAGTCTGTAATGTTATTAAATAAGTGTTAAATGTCCAGATATTTCATTTAATAACAACAATTATGTAATGTGTTCTGTTGTTATTAGTAGTAGTATCAGGTTTGCAGTAACTTTTGATCAGGCATTAAAAACAGCTACCACCACCTAAGGGAGATTTCGAACACACACATCGGAGATATTTCAGCATGGAGGATGAAAACCTGACTCAATGAGTGAGTAAAGTCGTTTTTTTATCTGATGGCATTTTCTTATGAATTTTGTTTTGTAAATGTATTATTTTTGAAGCCGATCTGGCTTCATAGTTGTGAGATATATATTGTCTACAATAATATCATAATTGATGTTTAAATTATATGCAATTTGACATTATCGAGTATATCGCAAAAACCAAACAAAACACACCCATAGAGTGCACGCGTACACTATGAGATGTAGGTTAGACTACTGCACAAGCACATTTAGAGTTCACGCTTTCACTGCGTGATTTAGTCTTTTAAAATACATTTACAATTCCCCCAAAATTCAAGATAAGGAGGCAAATATGCCCCCGTATGACTTTTATATGTCTTTTATATGTATATGGTCTGATATAGTTAATATCACACGAAGAGTACGTTTTTTTTCTCCAAATATGAGTACAATTGCAAATGTGATATAGATTTTATAAAACAGTCCAATAAATAAGAAGTTAACATTAATTGACTTAAATTTAAACACAAGTTCCTGTTTTTTTTTTATTTCGTCAATGAAAATAGTTCCAAACAAAGCCACAGCGGAACTGTTTTGCATCTCTGAGCAACACGCGGCGGTGTTTCGTTACTGAATCAATCAGCCGTAAGAACGAATTGGTTGAATGAATGACTCAATGACTCATTCATGCAGTGATTTGCCACCATAATGGTGATTTTAGGTTTATATTTAAAGTATATTTTCCCTTTTTCTTCCCCAAAATCATTTCAAGTAACATTATTGAACGTTTTGTTTTTAAACATCAAAGCGTTATGAATTTATAACTGCAGGTTAAATGCATTCATGTCCTGCATTAAACAGTCTTTGTGAATGCATCTAAATTCCACTTCAGATGCAGATTCTGTGCCACCTCTGCATTGCAAACACAAATTTTGTTGATACTGATTTCATTTGGGGATCTAATGTGGGAATTTTTTTTTTAATCTTTTATATGCATTTTATCATTCATGCCAACTTCAATTTCTCCTGAGGCTGTCAGAGCATACGTCATCTAACAATGACATTGAAAGCAAACTACTGAACCGGTGAATGGATTTTCACCCCTCGCTGTTCTATTTCACTGTTCGTTTCTTGCAGGATGTTTTAGAGTGCTAAAATGAATAGAAATGCAGCTCAAAATGTACTGCAGTTTGCTTGGCTTTGATTAAAGGTTGTGGAATTGGCTACTAATGATTTAGAAAACTATTCACAATAGGGGTGTGTATGGAGCCAGATCAGCCTCAAAAATAGTACATTTACAAAACAAAATTCATAAATGCACAAGTTAAATCATAAATATTTCCCCAAATGCTCACACAAATGCATCTCACCTAAATAAATTTAAAATGTGTACACAAATATGTAAATATGTTAATTTCCATCACACATTTATGAATGATGTTACATGTATTTATGGATCGTTGAATCTGCATTTGCAAATAGTCACACGTGCGTGGACTGCTTTGAATTTATGTGCGGTATTTTTGAGACCTTTCTGACAGACAGGTTAAGATTCATAAATATCTTTTTTTGGAGGATGTTCCGTTCAGCCAATCACGGTGAGCTTTTAATCCACCAATCAAAACGCTCCTTACTGAACAGACTCAAGAAGCTCAACGCTGCGCTTGTACTGTGCAGTGTTCCATGACCGGGTCCTTGATGTAAAGACATTTTAATGGGTACTTTTTAGCACCTGATTACAATTTCTACAAAATCACATTATGATTTATATTGGTCGCACAAAATACAGCTACCTGGTTAGCCTGCTGTCTTATACACCAAAGTTGCTGTCTTATTCAGATCAATCTGTAATGTTATCAAATAAGTGTTAAATGTCCAGATATTTCATTTAATAACAACAATTATGTAATGTGTTCTGTTGTTATTAGTAGTAGTATCAGGTTTGCAGTAACTTTTGATCAGGCATTAAAAACAGCTACCACCACCTAAGGGAGATTTCGAACACACACAGCGGAGATATTTCAGCATGGAGGATGAAAACCTGACTCAATGAGTGAGTAAAGTCGTTTTTTTATCTGATGGCATTTTCTTATGAATTTTGTTTTGTAAATGTATTATTTTTGAAGCCGATCTGGCTTCATAGTTGTGAGATATATATTGTCTACAATAATATCATAATTGATGTTTAAATTATATGCAATTTGACATTATCGAGTATATCGCAAAAACCAAACAAAACACACCCATAGAGTGCACGCGTACACTATGAGATGTAGGTTAGACTACTGCACAAGCACATTTAGAGTTCACGCTTTCACTGCGTGATTTAGTCTTTTAAAATACATTTACAATTCCCCCAAAATTCAAGATAAGGAGGCAAATATGCCCCCGTATGACTTTTATATGTCTTTTATATGTATATGGTCTGATATAGTTAATATCACACGAAGAGTACGTTTTTTTTCTCCAAATATGAGTACAATTGCAAATGTGATATAGATTTTATAAAACAGTCCAATAAATAAGAAGTTAACATTAATTGACTTAAATTTAGACACAAGTTCCTGTTTTTTTTTTATTTCGTGTGAATGGATTTTCACCCCTCGCTGTTCTATTTCACTGTTCGTTTCTTGCAGGATGTTTTAGAGTGCTAAAATGAATAGAAATGCAGCTCAAAATGTACTGCAGTTTGCTTGGCTTTGATTAAAGGTTGTGGAATTGGCTACTAATGATTTAGAAAACTATTCACAATAGGGGTGTGTATGGAGCCAGATCAGCCTCAAAAATAGTACATTTACAAAACAAAATTCATAAATGCACAAGTTAAATCATAAATATTTCCCCAAATGCTCACACAAATGCATCTCACCTAAATAAATTTAAAATGTGTACACAAATATGTAAATATGTTAATTTCCATCACACATTTATGAATGATGTTACATGTATTTATGGATCGTTGAATCTGCATTTGCAAATAGTCACACGTGCGTGGACTGCTTTGAATTTATGTGCGGTATTTTTGAGACCTTTCTGACAGACAGGTTAAGATTCATAAATATCTTTTTTTGGAGGATGTTCCGTTCAGCCAATCACGGTGAGCTTTTAATCCACCAATCAAAACGCTCCTTACTGAACAGACTCAAGAAGCTCAACGCTGCGCTTGTACTGTGCAGTGTTCCATGACCGGGTCCTTGATGTAAAGACATTTTAATGGGTACTTTTTAGCACCTGATTACAATTTCTACAAAATCACATTATGATTTATATTGGTCGCACAAAATACAGCTACCTGGTTAGCCTGCTGTCTTATACACCAAAGTTGCTGTCTTATTCAGATCAATCTGTAATGTTATCAAATAAGTGTTAAATGTCCAGATATTTCATTTAATAACAACAATTATGTAATGTGTTCTGTTGTTATTAGTAGTAGTATCAGGTTTGCAGTAACTTTTGATCAGGCATTAAAAACAGCTACCACCACCTAAGGGAGATTTCGAACACACACATCGGAGATATTTCAGCATGGAGGATGAAAACCTGACTCAATGAGTGAGTAAAGTCGTTTTTTTATCTGATGGCATTTTCTTATGAATTTTGTTTTGTAAATGTATTATTTTTGAAGCCGATCTGGCTTCATAGTTGTGAGATATATATTGTCTACAATAATATCATAATTGATGTTTAAATTATATGCAATTTGACATTATCGAGTATATCGCAAAAACCAAACAAAACACACCCATAGAGTGCACGCGTACACTATGAGATGTAGGTTAGACTACTGCACAAGCACATTTAGAGTTCGCGCTTTCACTGCGTGATTTAGTCTTTTAAAATACATTTACAATTCCCCCAAAATTCAAGATAAGGAGGCAAATATGCCCCCGTATGACTTTTATATGTCTTTTATATGTATATGGTCTGATATAGTTAATATCACACGAAGAGTACGTTTTTTTTCTCCAAATATGAGTACAATTGCAAATGTGATATAGATTTTATAAAACAGTCCAATAAATAAGAAGTTAACATTAATTGACTTAAATTTAAACACAAGTTCCTGTTTTTTTTTTATTTCGTCAATGAAAATAGTTCCAAACAAAGCCACAGCAGAACTGTTTTGCATCTCTGAGCAACACGCGGCGGTGTTTCGTTACTGAATCAATCAGCCGTAAGAACGAATTGGTTGAATGAATGACTCAATGACTCATTCATGCAGTGATTTGCCACCATAATGGTTTATTTTAGGTTTATATTTAAAGTATATTTTCCCTTTTTCTTCCCCAAAATCATTTCAAGTAACATTATTGAACGTTTTGTTTTTAAACATCAAAGCGTTATGAATTTATAACTGCAGGTTAAATGCATTCATGTCCTGCATTAAACAGTCTTTGTGAATGCATCTAAATTCCACTTCAGATGCAGATTCTGTGCCACCTCTGCATTGCAAACACAAATTTTGTTGATACTGATTTCATTTGATTGGTAACAGCCCTATAGTGTTTTACAATAAAAAAAAAAAATGTATTTATTGATTCATTTTAAGAATTTGACACAAAAGATTATGCATTTAATTAGGTTAGAAAACTGAATTTATAACTGCAGGTTAAATGCATTCATGTCCTGCATTAAACAGTCTTTGTGAATGCATCTAAATTCCACTTCAGATGCAGATTCTGTGCCACCTCTGCATTGCAAACACAAATTTTGTTGATACTGATTTCATTTGATTGGTAACAGCCCTATAGTGTTTTACAATTAAAAAAAAAAATTATTTATTGATTCATTTTAAGAATTTGACACAAAAGATTATGCATTTAATTAGGTTAGAAAAAATTGGCCTTATTAAGGTAAAAATGCCCATAAAAGGTCAAAATCAATTTAAACTTATTGGAAAAGTTAATTTCTTTTACTCAAAAGCTTTGGCAATCAGCTCTCCACAGCAGTCCTAAACCTGCCAAAATATCAGCACAATAACACGCTCAACAAAATATCGTTTAATTATTGTTATCGACAAAATTCCAGAAAATATTGCAATAACATTTTTTGTCATTATCGTACACTCCTACTTCACAAACAATTTGATTTGAAAATTGGAAGCAGACATGTGATTTCTCACACAACATAAAGTAAAGAATAACACTTTACTTATAGGCTACAGATAAGACCAGCTTAGGTTAGCTTGGATTTCCAGAACATTTATTAGTAATAAATTAGAAACATAAATCTGTAGTTAAAGCATTTGTGAAATTTTACATTTCTAATATGTGTGTATTCAATGAATTTGAATAATTACGAATGCTTATGAGGTCACATAGAAACTAAAGATCTGTCAACACATAATGTAATAGATTGGTGGTCATGTGTGGTAATAAAAATTTATTAGTATTACAATGTGTACATGAAACCTCAAAGGGTTTGGTCAAATAATGTTATCTTTTGAATGTGAATTAAGTGTCATTAATCATTATATGTAGTCAACATGCCCTTCATTGTGACTCTATAAAAGAACAGACACACTGATGATGTGTGTTCACTGATGATGATGATGATGATGATGATGATGATGATGAAGGACAGCTCATCTCCTATTGACTGCTAATGCATTTGATGGTGTTATCTTATTTTAAACTTATTCTTGCTTTATTTTTACACATCTTCCTCACTGTTAATGTTCCTTCACTTAATAATGAATGAGAATGAATATGAACTGTACTCTGTGGTGGTCTGTGGCTTCGATCACATGCACAAATGACTTTGCTTCATAAAGGTGTTTTTCTGTGGCTCTGCATAACATTGAGGAAAAGGTTCAGGTCTTCAGTAACCTCAATTTGCCTTATACTATGCCCTAAACATATGTACACTTTTTGTGAAGAAAAACTATGAGACCAGGACCATTTGAATGCTATTTAGAACAAATGAAAATTGGGACTCAGCAATTGTCTCGTAGCTCTCAAAAAGCCATTCTTACCCAGCATGCACTGCTGTAAACGTACTTCAGTTGTAAAGATTTACTTGAATTGTTCTTCAGCATGAAGTCTTTTCTCAACCCGCTTGATCGATTAGATTGGTCTTTTTGAACCAGTAAACAATTGTCCATCTCCTGTGTTCAATAGAACTGATGGGTTCAGGGACTTTCCAGAGGCTTTTGGACTTCATTTGTAGATGCATTAGTGACTCAGTTCAGCACAATGCCGAAACAGATTAATCGATGTTAAACAGATTCTAGGAAATGTATGTAATTACAGGGTGAGCTAATGGCAGCTGTGGACGTTTGGATCTCATTGTCACACATTTCAGTTTCCTTAAACACTGTTTTACTTCAAAGGCTGTCAGCTTCAAACCTAGTGAAATGTTAAGCACATAATAGTAGTTTCTTGAATCATTCGTTCATTCTGCATTGCAATTTAGTAACCATTGTAACTAAAAGTAGATAATCAATAACACAACCAGTCAAAAGTTTGGAGTAATTAAGAAGTCTCTCTTTAAATAATAGATGATTCTTGAGCACCAAATCAATATATTAGAATGATTTCTGAAGGATCATGTGAGACTGAAGACTGGAGTAATGATGCTGACAACTCAGCTTTGCATCACAGGAATACATTTCATTTAAAATATATATTCATATAGAAAACGGTTATTTTTAGTTATATTAAAAATATTTTATAATATTGTTTTACTGAATCTTATGATACAATGCGTGATGCAGCATTGGTGACCAAAGAAAGTTTTTTTTTTCAAACTTTTGACTGGTAGTGCGTTTAGTTTTCATGTAGTCTCTCTTCCAGCACTTTCCTTCAGAGACGTTTCTTAAATGATTTAGAATTTTCCACTTGCAGTACCATAAACAAATCACGCTACATTCATTTTAAACTAGAATATCTATTAATTAATTTAACAAGACCTAAAAAGTGCATTTTAGACTCATCACATCCAGCCAGCGGAGAATCAAGACGAGCCCCACAGAAGAAACCTTTAAGGTGACATTAAGTTACATGGAAATCTGCAGAGCTGTCTCTGTGTTTTAGATGTCTTTCATAACATGCATGAGGCCAAGCAGAGCGCAGCTGTAAGAGTCTTATGCTGTCAGTCTGATTGCTGCGCTATGGAGTACAGGATTTACATGCTGCCTGGGGAGACAGGTCTCCTGTTAGCTTCAAATACACTGAGATGCTGAGACAGGGGGCGGAAGAGAGTCACAAACAACAGATTAACTACACTGAAATACCTAATAAATACAGTAACAACTTAGTGACTAAACTGCAGCAAACCTAGTAATGAACAAGTAGTCACTGTTTGGATGGTTAGTATAGCCCCTGCTGGTGGATGCCGTACCTACACAATTTTTTCACTTCAATATCCATATTTAGTATATTACATTAATATTTCATTTTAATATAGTATAATGTTTTTCCAGTTTCATAAATGATAGGTCTCCTGTTAGCTTCAAATACACTGAGATGCTGAGACAGGGGGCGGAAGAGAGTCACAAACAACAGATTAACTACACTGAAATACCTAATAAATACAGTAACAACTTAGTGACTAAACTGCAGCAAACCTAGTAATGAACAAGTAGTCACTGTTTGGATGGTTAGTATAGCCCCTGCTGGTGGATGCCGTACCTACACAATTTTTTCACTTCAAAAAAAATTTCTTCACTTTCACGTTTTTCCAGTTTCATAAATGATTCATTCCTCTTCAAATTAGAGCATTCCTTTTGCTGCATCCTTAATGGGGGCTTTAAATCTTTTAATTGTGTTCATGTTTTAATCAGGAGGAAACATTAAAACTGAATGTTGTTCATTTAATTGAAGCTGTCGATAGATAAATGCCTTCGGTTAATAAAGAACTTTGTTAAAAATGCATCAGCCCACAGTCTAGCTCTTACACAAGAAGCTTTATATTCAGGTCAGGGAAATGCATTTTGTGCGAATCACATTCATTTTTCAAGGTATTGCTTGCCACAGAAGTAAATAATATTGTATTGGAAGAAGAATCACAGTGTTTTACAAAAACAATGTTGAATCAAGAGCTCTGCATCACATGGTGACAGACAGAGAGTGCATTACTGGAGTAGTAGTGCTCTATAGTACAGGATATTTATTTCTTGTCATGTACGTATAGCTGGAAGAATGTCATCCGCTGGAACACCACTCTCTCGTGAACGCGCGTATGGCAGTTAGCGGAACCTACAGATTACGGTTTATAAAGTTTTAAATATGGATCTTTTTCTTAAACAAACGCATCGATTCACTTCAGAAGGTCTTTATTAATATCCCGGAGCCGTGTGGAGCACTTTTTAAGATGGATGGATGCACTTTTTTGGGCTTCAAAATCTCGACCACCATTCAGTGCCATTATAAAGCTTGGAAGAGCCAGGACATTTTTTAATATAACTTTGATTGTTTTAGTCATATAGACCTAGAATGGCTTGAGGGTGAGTAAATCATGGGTTAATTTTCATTTTTGGGTGAAGTATCCCTTTAAATTTGTATTAGTTAACTTTCATGTGGCCTTGAATTCAGGCCTTGAATTGAATTTATTAATTATTTATTTATTTTTATATATTTTTTAAGAATTTATATGAAAAAATGAAAGGATAAATCTTAGATCCTGCAGCTAGCCATCATCAATTTCGCAATTTTTTTGATTGCCAGGTCATTTTATATGGTCAAGTGGTGTGACAAATAATTGTTTAAAAGTGCAAATATTCCATGAAGTATTAATGAGTTCTTAATGAGTTTGTAAAAGTACACATTTTTATGTTTATATATATGTTTAAAAGTAAAAAATATATTGAGTGAAAATGTCATGTCACACTGCAGGACATTAGGGAAATTACAGTTTGTATTTAAAATATTTTTGTGGTAACTTTTTTAATGTTTATATTTATATTTTAATAGATATCTATTTTGACATTTTTGTATGATTGATTGATTGATTTCAATTTTTGAAATTTGACAATTACAGCTTGATTGGAAATTAAGCACAATAAAAATATAATTAAAAGTTATATTATTAAAAACTATTTTATTATATTATTAATATAGAAATCAATCAGTTTTCTAAGTTGAATTTAATATATTTAACTTGATTCTTTCTTTCGTTCTTTCTTTTCTTTTCTTTTTTCAAATGAACTTTTAAAGTCTCCAAGAGGGAGCAGTATTGCACAATGATGAGATGGTGAAAGAGTCCAGAATTTGCATCATATAAACTCACTCTATTAAAATTTTTTCAAGGCTACATATGACAGTCTGGTATACTGCATCTCAGATAGATCAGAGAGACTTGAGCCTATGTAATGCGTCAATGCATGAATACAACAACTGGTCATTCTGACTGGTCATCTCAGAATAAAAATAATAATAATAATAATTATTTGTAAGATGAATGGTGAAAACGTCATTCTTTGGCACAGCAGTTTTAGTTTTAGGAATATGTTCTTAAGACTGTTTTCATGTTTGAAGTGTATGCCAAAGGCTACTACTGATTCATAGACTGAAGTGGCAGCTCTGGGCAGCCTGCTTCACTTACGAACTCTATTGCAAAACTGTCCAGTCATGGAAAACTGAAACCTTCAATCAGCATATGCCTGTGAGTTAATGAAGGGGGATCAGTCCTTTGTCAAAGTTTTTTAAGAGGAGGCTGAGATTATGCTAAGTCTGTGGCTCAACCCCTTGTTGGTTTTTCCTCCATGGCGTTTGGGTGGTCCAGCAAAAGTGCCGCTGGGCTCAGTGTCTTGGCACAGGTAGCAAAGGGCTTGAATGACCGAAAACACAGTCTCCACGACTATGTAATACAACTTACCCCACTAATTGTGGGTGTTTCAGCAATTAGATTACAGATGATATGGTTTTTATAAGCTCTTGCCAGGGACAATCATGACTGCTAAGAAGTTTAAAGCTGGAGGAAAATGTTAAATCTCAAGCTGACTGGGTCTTATTTTTCAAATATACTTAGTTTATTTAATGTATATATTTCGAGCCATATCATGCTTCATGTCATAGACGATTTAAAATTGGATAAGGAATAATTTACCTCCAAATTCTGTCATCCTTTCAACCTTTCATCAATCCCATTTGACTTTCTTTCCTTCTGTGGAACACAAAATAAGATGTTTTAAAATAACAATCTCTGCTCATGTGTATATACAATAAAAACATATTGTGACCTGGGCTGTCAAGCTGGAATATATTAGAAATAAAAATCAAGCGTAGCGTTAGTTCTGGCAGGTCACGTTAGTCAAGCTCGCATCAGCTGACTCTCAGCTGATCCCCATCAACCTATGGGAATACGACACCTATCTAAGTATTCATATATAAGGTCCCGCAGTAGTATCAGCAGCAATAGCTAATTATCCTCCTCCATCCCCAACTCCTCCTCTGTCAGTCAGGATTCAGCCTTCTGATTCTCCTTTGAATCATGCCCAGAACGGAACCATACCGCCAATCCAAACTGTATGCTAATTGTCAATCATCTTTGACGATAGTAGTCCTGACAGAAATATATATACTGTTTGGACTGTCAAATCAATTAGGATAATCGTGATTAATTGTAACTAAAATAAAACTTTGTTTACATAATATATGTTGTAGGCCTATATATTTATATTGATATATAATATAAATCATACATAAATATATGTGTGTGTATATACATATGTGCATTTATATATACATGTATATTATGTAAGCAAACTTTTATTTTGGATGTGATTAATTGATTTGACAGCCCTAATTCCTATATGTATTCTATAAGAAATATTCTAAAGAATCTATAAGAATATATATATATATATATATGTGTGTGTGTGTGTGTGTGTGTGTGTGCTCTACTTTTTAGTCCTTTTCTTGTGTGAAAAGAGCAAGGTATTTTAATTTGTGTCCCATGAAAGAAAGAAAGATGAGGTGAGATATTCATTTAATTAGAATGGAAGCTTGTTTTCCGACACTGAATAAAAATAAAAAAAGGTAATTGCGTCTTCAATTCTCACATTTTTTCAAAGAATTGCATGATATACACTTTTTTTCTCACAATCGCAAGTTTATATCTTACAAAACATTCACAATTACCATCATTCAGTGGCAGAAACAGGCTTCCATAGTGAAAAAAAATAACTATAGGATATGTTTATTGTCAGTTAAGTATAAAAGGATTAAATATTATGTTTAAATGCTGTAATCCTAAACATACATTTAGTATGATTACAGTATTTAAATTTCATGACTTGATTTTAAATTTTGTGTGTTCACTTCAGATCTTGTGTGTTTCACTGCAATGACCCTTGAACATGTTGAATTTATGCTATATGTTTAACCAGATACACATAATCTTTAATTTGCCACCCAGATTATGAAAATAATGTATATTTTAGCTCCAGCCTGTACTAATAGGAAACCTTTGGCCCCAAAAATGTCAAATAGTAACTGAATCCTTGTTGGCCGTTCATTAATGGTGGTGTTCCACAAACACAGGCCTCAATTTGTTCCAGGTCCTCGTATGTGTCCACAGTCCACACTGAGAGTGTACAGTATAAACAGCTTGTAGAATATTAGGGGTATTGAATTCTAATGGAATGAAACCACAAAAGGGTGCTTTACACTGTGCAAGAGAGAAGAAAGTCCTCATTAGAACTACTTACCAGATGGTGTCTCGCAGAAATAGCTGTGAAATTGGCCTAGTCGTGAGACCAAATGAGCTGTAATTGCATTTCCTGTTTGCCTTTGAATCCTGACACACTTACAAACCAAACAGAGATTCTCTCATTCTCTCCGCTCCATTCTGAATGACATCCAGTGGAGTTGAACATCGAGTGTGACAGAAAACGGAGAAAATATGTAAACCTACACCCAATTTCTAAACATGCTTTCAACAAATTCTGGCTTCGGGAGTTGGCATCCAATTGGAATCCCAAAATCAACATCTAGAAATCATAGTGGAGACTCCAGGGGAATGTTTTAAACATTTAGCATTTTGTTTTCATGTAAAAATATGACAATTAACACATGTGAAAATATAATAAAAATAAAGAAATAAATAATTCTAAACTATAAATGTATTTATACATATAATGTAATTATATATATATATATATATATATATATATATATATATGTTTTTTCCCCCTACAAATATTTGTAAACAGAGCATGCTGTCACGCCCCTGGACTGTCTTTGTTGTGTTTTCCATCACCATGTGCTCCTTGACCCAGTTTCTCCCTAATGTTGATTGTTCATGGATTTCAGGTATGTCTTGATTAGTTCTAATTATGTATTTAAGTCCCAGCCTTTGCGTTCTGTCTTTGTCGGGTCTACTTGTTGGATTACATGTTTACCCCCGTTCCTGTTGTGGATTTACCACTGTGATTCTCTTGTTAAATACAGTTTATGTTATCCACGTCTCCAACGTTCTTCCCAGCAGTGAATCATGACAGAAGACCTGACCTTCAAAAGTAACTTTATTTGCGTTTTCCCCTTCGTTTGTTTTCCGTGTTTTCTACAGTGTTTGTTTTCTGTTTTTCCCCATGTTCCCCATGGATTCCCTAGCTGCAAAGTTCACCTCCCTTGCCCGCAAAGACCTTTCCCTATTGGAGTATGTGGTTGAGTTCAGCCAGCTCGCCGTTTTAACAGCGTTTGACGATGCTGCACTGAACTCACTGTTCTGGATTGGGGCAAATTACTATCGTCCCGTTGACCTCCCAGACACCTCTGGACTGAGCTGGAGGGATGCCATTATCTGGTGTCTGGAAAGCGTCTATCTCCGATCCAGAGAACAGCCCAGACCCAGAGCCCAGCCCACTGATCACGGAGAGCCCGAGCCCATCGCGACCGACGAGCCATCGCCAAGGAGTGCGACAGAGCTGAGGATCGCCACGGAGCCAGAGCCTCTCGGATCGTCAAGCCAGGTCCGAGAGCTGGCTACAACCCCTGCCGCGAGGGAGAAAGCCGCGGACAGTGAGAGCGTGGTCCTCTGTCGCTCCAGCTCCACCGCAGCCTTTCGGATCCCCACCTCCACGTCGGTCGCCGGGGCCATTAGTTCTGTCTTGGCCCTCCGGATCCTCTTCGTCACCCTGGCCCATCGGCTCTCCGACTCTGCCTCGGGCTCCTCTGCCACCTGCTCCGCAGCCACTGGTTGGCCCCCTTGGAGTCATCAGCCCTTCCTCCACCATGGCTCCTCCCTCCGTCGACTCCACCGTGGGTTGACATTTCGACTGTGGCCTGGGTCCCACCTGGCGCCACCTGCTCCAAATCCCTCCTGTCTCCTCCCTAGCTCCTCTCTCCTTCATCACCTCCCTGGTCTCTGTCTGCCGACCCCCTCCCGGGTGTCCGCCCTCCTCCTGAGCCTCCTCCGAAGTTCCCACCCATCCCTCCTTCTGTTGTTGTTACGGCGCGGGACGCGCCTTCCGGGAGGGGGGAGTAATGTCACACCCCTGGACTGTCTTTGTTGTGATTTCCCTCCCCATGTGCTCCATAACCCAGTTTCTCCCTCGTGTTGATTGTTCATGGATTTCAGGTGTGTCTCGTTTAGGTCTAATTACCCCATGTACTTAAGTCCCAGCCTTTGCGTTCTGTCTTTGTTGGGTCTACTTGTTGGATTACGTGTGTTTACCCATTCCGGTTGTAGATTTACCCCTATGATTCTCTCGTTAAATACCGTTTGTTATTCACATCTCCATCGTTCCTTCCAGCAGCAAATCGTGACACATGCGTAATTATTAGGCAATATTCTAATCATGTATTTTTTTCAAACACATTTTACCATTTCTAAACCACATCGATCCTAATAATTATATAAACTTTATATATTATCTCAATCAGGGAGTTAGAGAAACTGGTTTGTGATTTATGTAGGAATTAAAATGTAAAACATATCTTAATAGAATGTCCATGTTTAAATAAAATTACACTTGATATAAAATTAAATTGTAACACTTTACAATAAGGTTCATTAGTTAAACATTAGTTAATATATTAACTAACATGAACTAACCATGAGCAATACATTTGTTACTGTATTTACTAATCTACGCTAACGTTAGTTAATAAAAATACAGATGTTCATGTTAGTTCACAGTGCATTAACTAATGTTAACAAGATTTTAATAATGTATTAGTAAATGTTGAAATTAACATTAACAAATATTAATAAATGCTGTATACGTGCAGTTCATTATTAGTTCATGTTAACTAATGTAGTTAACTAATGAACCTTATTGTAAAGTGTTACCAATTAAATTAGACGTTTTTATTTAAAAATATATATAATGGATATTTTTAAAAGGTTTCACCTGGAATAATTTTAGAATGTTTATAATATACTAAATTGAAAGATTATATATCATTGTTATTAGTATGTTATTATTGTTATTTTAATAAATGATTGTAAACTATGTATTGAAATGGTATTATAATCATAATTTTATTTTTATTTTTTTTATATACTGTTGATTGAATACTGCTGCCATGAATTTATAACATAAATCATTGTCATAAATCATAATGTATGTGTGTATATATATGTCTATGATGGCAGCAATTAAGGGAATTATTTCCATTGAGGCATCCCTTTTTTATAAGAGGCCGCATGAAAGAGATCAGCTGGGATCAGTTTTGGCATGACACTAAAAGTTTCTGAGGTTTCAGAGCTCATAAAAAGTTGTCACTTTATTTCAAACAGCAACCACAGTTGAATGGACTTTGTATCCTTCTGGAGAAGCCATCAAGAGCTTGAGGTCGGCTGGTTATCGATGGGAGGACGGAAGTGGTTGGAGGAAACTTTTATTCCTCTGTTGTCATTCCAAATCATTGAGACTTCATTTGACCCATGAGCCAATGGATAATTAAGGGTTTCTTTCACTCGGCTGCTATAGTGAACGCGTCTGTCTGGCGTCACTTGTCACTCTTCTGAGGAAGGCAAGATTAATTATGAGTCCTATGGTGCATACCTGACTAAACTGTGATGCTTGCGAAGTAGCCAAGACATAATTGTAAGGCCTGGAATTACATACCGCACTGTGATATGCATGAACGGCTAATTCTTTTACAGTAAGGTTGGCTTACTTAAGAGGTCACATATCTGAGAATAGTACTGAAATTAATGTCAGTGTAATTGACATACACAATATTTTCATATGTAAAATGTTCTGATTCACTAACAAAATCTGTTTGAAATACATGACGTAGTAGTGGGTCATTTAATGTGTCGCAGTTTATTGCGCTTACAGGGATGTTTTGGCATATTCCGGATCCATTGATATGATTAGCGTGTTGGATTGAAACAGCAGTTCGGGCAGCTCAAACGTTCTGGAGCTGCCAGAGCGGCATGCCAGCGCAGTGGCGCTACATTGTGAGAGCGAAAAAACAAAACACATGCCCAAGTGAAAACATCTGGTCTCCGTACTGTAGAGTGCACGTTTTTTTCACGATTGGATGAAATAAGCAGAACTATTACGCCTGTCATTCACAGGTTTAGACTGGGCTTGGCGTGAAATCAAACCAAAACATAATAATGTGTAAACACACAGTACAGGACATTTGAGCTCTCCCGCCTCGCCTGAGACATCCAAAGCATTGAGGTTTCTTCTGACGAGAGCCGGTCCCAAGTGAAAATGACAATGGAGGGCCTCCAAGCATAAAATGTGTTTGTTAAATGGGTTTCCTTCTGAACAGTGAGTTTCAGTGATGGTCACCCCCAACCTCATACTCCCACATACAGATATACTCATACACATGGCCACAGCTCCTCAGTACCCCTTAAAACTAAATTATCTGCCATGTGATCTAGTCATTTTAATGTATCTGTAACAGTTATTTGAAATTGGAATATTATTTCACAATATTACTGTTTTTACTGTATTATTGACCAAATAAAGGCAAGGTATAAGAGTCTTAAAAACATTAAAAGTAGACTTTCAAAGAACATATAAAAATACTGACCCCAAACTTTTGAACAGTAGTGTACGTACATATATGTATACAGTATATACATCTGTAGTTGTTGTGTAGCATAGAAACGGATCTAAGCTGCAAATGTACTGTTTACACAGATGTGCAGAGGAGGCATATGTATTTAAATGGGTTCACAGTTGCAGGAAAGTGTGGATAATGTTCAAATGGTGATTGCTGATTGTCAGGACTGAGCTGCTGCCATTTGTTGCTGCAGAAGCAGATTTTTCCAGGTCAAACTGCTTCCCTGTGATCCAAAAGAAAAAGATTAGAATGGAACTTCTCATTTAGCATGAGAACATTTAAATCTATATTGCTAACTCACTGTGGACCTGCTATATCCTATCAGAGTTACACTTTTTTGTTGACATTTTTTAATTTGTAATTTTTTAATTTACATTTTTTGTAATTTTTTACTAAAAATAAGCCTAAATTGCACAGAGTGTCTCCATCAACTACTATTTCACCTCATATACTCGTATAGAAATGCTTGTAGATGCTGTCACAACTTTGGGCTAACGTATCATTGTTCATGTGGCCTCTACTGTTACTACTACTGTGGCCTTTTACTGTTGAAAGGAATCATTCACTCTCATGTTGTTTCACACATGTATTATGCTTTTTTCCCCCCACTGTACTTTCGCTGAAATCTTTCCCTCTGCTGTAGCTCTCAAATCTCATTTGCACTTCTGCTGGATCAAACTTGGTGTGATGCAAAGGTTTGCTGAGCTGTTGCATTTATACAAAACCGAGGGAGGACAGACACGTGACTCTATCTGTATAGTATCTATCTGATTTGCATTTTTATTAATTAAAAAAAGATGGCAGTTACATATCAGCATATTGGCTTCCAGTGTAAATATATGAAAAATGTACACTTGGTTGTAGGTTGTAAATACAACAAAGATTAATAGATCTACTTCAAAAATGTTACCCTCATCTCAGCTACGTACTGTTTCTTTGTAATTATTTGTGAAACTAGCAATTTGTAAATGAATATAGTTTTACAATGAATCCTACACCATGGTTTTTTCTCAGTGCACGTAATCCATAAAATGTGAAAATAGCAACCGTTTATGGAAAAAAAAACAATAATGAAAGCAATCTCCTCTAATGCTTTAAATGATTATATGATTGAAAGGTCTACGGTTTTAAGATAAAGCCTGCGATATAAAACACAATATCTTGACAGCTTTTCCCAGCATTTGATCTTGTGGTTTGTACAGCCAAGACAATATCTTCAGGCACATTATGAATGCACTGGCCTCTAATTGCTGCATCACTGGCATGAAATAGGTAAGTCCATGCATACAATATATCTACAAGACCCCTCTGAAACTCCATGTGTGAAATTTTAATAACTTCTCACAGTTTTTTTTTCTTGCAGGAATGAGGTTGATTCCGAGGCAGGACCCCGTCAATCACACCCCCGCAGTCCCTTTCATTTTCAACAGCCCCTTTTGTTTTAGTGTTGATCTACAGGCTCTAAACTTTTCAGCTTGACATGAGAAATGTATGCATTTCATCATGCTTTTGACAGCGCAAAAGAGGATGGTTTGTTCTTGCTCGCAGCAAAGGCTGCCGGCCCATGTTTGGCTTGGACACCAATGAATAACATTGTATGTGGAGAGGAAATTAAAAATGCAGGGTTGTAATTTACAAGAGAGTGGAACTGATTTAAGACACCCAATCCTCTCCTTTTCATTTTTTTTTTCTCTAGCCACTGTTCTTCCAAGGCAACCATATCGGCCGCAGCTGAGAGATGGTAGAGCTCTCTTGTGTTGCCAATAACAAGAGCGCTGAGGCTGCCAGTCCCTCTCTTCTATTGAGGTGTGAAAGGTAAATGAGTTATGAAATCCAAATGTTGCACGTTTCTCGGCTCTCTCTTGCACTGATCTACCATGTTTTATGCATTTACAAGGAATGTTTAAGATCTGAAGTCAAACAGTTACGGCAAAACATATTTCGTCCTACAGTATTATCTTATATACATTATGTTGTTATTAGTATTTGTACATAAAGTGTACATGTACGTTTTGTACTGATGTTTGGTGGATAGTGATGCATTTCCTGCTGAATGAATAAAAACAACAACATTATCTTAAAATTAAACCTCAGATGGCTTGTTGGTAGGAGCTGGTTTAGCTGGTCTCAGGCATTGTTATTTTAGTATCACTGAGATGATATTACAGTTTTGTTAATATTTTGAATTAGATTTTTTTAATATATATATTTTCTGCCTTTTCTGAAGTTTTAGTAATATTGTATGTCTATATAGTTTTTATTCATTTTTATTTTAGTTTTAGTTATTTTACTACTTCTATGAACCTCTTCTTAGGATTCACAAACATTTGTATCTTCTTAAATGTGTAAACAAAAATGTGTGCTAGAACTGCACTTTATATACGAATATCAATGAACTCCTATGAATATGGTAGGGAATAAAATATATTTATATTTTATATATATATATATATATAGTTCATGTAAATTATTATTAGAATTTCTTTAGATACAATTATTATTATTAATGTTATAATTATTATTCATATTTAAAAGCTAAATTATATTGTTCTAATATACAGTATTATGTATTATAATTATAGTGTTTTTTGTGCATATGAATTTGTCATTGCACTTTTCTTTCACCCATTTTTTGGTTATAGAACAGACTTGTGCTGGAGAGACTTTCTGATGTGACAGATCAGTGAATGGAGTTTTGCATTCTGAATCAGCTGGCATCAACACTCTATGCCATCTTTTCATCAAGAATGAAATTTCAGCTGCCTGGCCCTCTGGTGACCAGTTCATTTGACTGCCGTCATCTTCATTACCTCCTAACATGGCCTCTGGGAACATCTAAATGTGAGCAGAATGGTAAGAACGTGATGCTGTCCAAGCTATCATGCTGTCGCCTGTCACAGAAATGATTCTTATTCATATAAAGTGAGTACTTGAATGCCGGAAAGAGATTAGAGGTGAATTCACTAGTCAGTTATGCCACTTTTTCTTTAACCAATAATTTTATTTTTTACACGTTTACCATCTGTGAGTTTTTTAGTCCTTTGGTTCAAGAACTTCAGTAGACCTGCAACATAACGCTTTCAGCATAAATCACCAAGAGATGGCAACATTGCACAAACATATACGTCCTACTCAACATTTCCTCTTTTAAATGCCCTTTCTTCACTCTTCCTGCTGTTTCAATAGCATTGGAAATGAATTATGTGACAAGGAAGGATGTCTGCGCGTTTGAGCGGCCCTAGGGCACACGGACACGCACCGCTGATTTACGGATATGTTTGAAACTCCTTGACAAATATTTGATGCAGTGGCAACAGTCAGTGGGAGTTAAAGGAGGTACAGCAGACAGGTCCGAGACCACAGGGAGGAAAGCCCATGCGACTGTGTCGGAAAAATAGAAAAAATACGTCATTTAGGAGCTGCATGGAGTTTCAGGGCAGGCTAAACTAGATGGATGAAGTGGTAGCTGAGCTGTTTGCATAGGACAAACACAAGACGGGGGTCTGCTTCTAATGATCGCAGGGAAGACGCTGGGCCTACGGGGTCACGCCAGAGGAATTTTCCTAAAAACATAGACTTCATCCCAGCCCAAGATAGACAGGAAAAGAGTGAACAGTTGAGCGAGGACCCTCCAGAGAGCAGTGAAGTTTTTTTCCAGGAGGGTTTGGCGTGTTCTTGTGGCGCCGGCATGGGTGTTAGCTGACGAGAGGCCGTCATTCCCAGTTGATGCTGCGAACTCGCGTGTTGTTACTGAGTGAAGGCTCTCGCCGTGCTGCTGACTCGTTGGGAGAAGACCTTGTTTGCAAATCTGAACCCTAAGAAAATTCAAAGCTAGTTAGGAGATGACACATTAATCAGTGCAGATGTTCAACGGGAGTGGAGGGCTAATATTTTCTGTCTTAGAACACCTTGACATCCTCATAAATGTAATAAAATATGCTTATAAAAAAATTACTTCTTCCCAAGTGAGTTGACTAATAAACTTTGACACACAAGCAGCATTTGATATAAAATTAGTTTTTTTTTTTTTATAATTGTTATTAATAATTTTGTGTATATGTTCATATAAATATAAATATAACAGTATAATTTGAATATATTTTTATATTTAGCTTTTTTGCATGTGTACACACACACACATCTATATATATATATAGACTTATAGTGTCTATTCACTAAAGTTGATTAATACATTTCATGTTATTAGCTTGAATTTTAATAAAAACACTTAATTTGTAACAGTTTGTCTAAGCGTCAATGGAGACTTTATGATCTGTAAATCAATCATTAACATTCCTGTAAATGTAATAAGCTTTCACAATCTGTGTTAGAGTCTTATAGTGCTTTAACACGATAATTTACATAAAATGTAAATAGCATGTCAGCATTGGCACGTTCACATCATTTAGCATGATTATAGTGCACAATCCGTTCCAAACTGACAATGATACGAAAATGATGTGAGACATGAAAAAACACACACGCTCATGGCATTTGAGGTCTACCCCGAATTTTTTCATACATCATGATGACTGACTGATAACATTTTAAAGCACTCAAGTACTCTGTTGCCAGTCCAAATTCAAGAAATGCAGATTCAGGAGTTGAGAAGAACACAAACATTTATTTAATTTTTTTTGCTCCATAGATTTCTTTGTTTTTGATTGACAGGTCTTAACAGGATTAGGGCAGTTGGGTGTACAGTGCAGTACCTGGGTTTAATTTAGCTCTGTCTATAAACACTCGCCACAGCTGTTTGTTTTTACTATTGCATTATGGACACACTGGAAGCTCTGCTTTCTCGTTCCAACACAGCAAAATAGATCTAATCTACACCTGGTTTAAAACAAAAGAGAGAAAATTCAACCTCCCATGCCATCTGATTTCTGTAAGCTTGTAAAGACCCTTTCACAAGATTCGTGCCAGGCAAAGTTGGATCTTTTTGTTAGACTGAAGTTGAGAAAGCATACTAAACAAATCAGATGACTGCAAACGATGATCTTTTTATAAAGTTTATAAATGCTTTTTTTCAAAAAGACCTCATTACAGAGGTTATGTCATATGTAAAAAATACTAATTTAGGGGCAAAGTTGGACTTTTCATTGTAAAGATGGACATGCAAATTGTATGGTAGTCATTGGCGTGAAAGGTCAGCAGCAAAGTTAAATCATTAAAACTCTTAACACCTTAGAGTTCAAAGCATTGTGCATGTGTGAAAGGGCCTTATGGCATAAAGATTCTATTTTAAGACACATGGGTTGAATAACTATAACATCATCTAAATGGATCATTTTTATTGGTTTATATTTTATATCGTGATTCTCTAGATTAAAAATGTGAATGTATAGTGCAAAATAAGCAGCACAAGCAGTGTTGTCTGATCTTCAAACAAATGACTGTTATTGGCCCGTTCTTATTAGCGAATCAAAAACATACAGCACAACCATTGTAATTCAATTTCCAAATGAATGAGTCTTATGAACCTGGTTGATTTTAGTGAATCAAAACCATTCAGCAGGATCAATGTGGTACAATTCTCGGACAGATGACTCTTTTGAGCCGGTTCTGTAGAGTGAATCAAACAAATAGAGCTTATATTCTTTTATGCAGTACTTATACTTTATGCTTGTGAGACTTAAATTGGTGTTATGATCAGTTTAAAGACACACATTATAAGTTTTGTCTGTAGTATATTAAAAAAATGAATGGCAAATGTTACCTAATTTTCATTTGTTGCTTTATATATATATATATTTACACACACATACACAACTCAAAAGAACTAAAATAACTGTTAATGGAACATTTAATTGAATCAGATCTAGAATCGTTACGTTTGATTCGTATGATTCACATCCCTAATTTTAAATAGCGCATAACAATGCATACGTTGTGTAGAGAACCTACAGTAAATGTGTATACGACATGACCTTGAATATCTACACCAGAATGGAACATTATATATACGGATGTTTGCCAGAGTTAAATAATATACTGTAGTCACATTGGTACAGCGGGGTTTCAAACTTCCCCTGAAAAGCCTTACAGAGCATGATGGAGCTATGTGACAAAAGTGAAGCTGATAAATTCATCTGTCATCCAGCGAAAACACATCAAACCCCAGATCGTATGAATAAACACTCCTGTTTACTTAAGGGCTGTCCCAGCAGTTGAGTTTTAATTCGTCCTTGTGCATTTTTACAGATCCATAAATATCCAAAGCGCGCTGCGGCTTAGCATAACAAGGACCAAGAAAAATAATCCCGGGGAAGTCGAGATACAGAGACTGTGTGTTCGTTCTGAGGGAGAGGAATTCGATTGCTATACATTAATTAACTAGTGGCTTCTCTAGAATGACAGGTAGGAGTAGTCACCAGAGGGCCGTCTGATGACTTGCCAAGAGTGCACTGGCCGGTCATACGTTGTGTAGAGAACCTACAGTAAATGTGTATACGACATGACCTTGAATATCTACACCAGAATGGAACATTATATATACGGATGTTTGCCAGAGTTAAATAATATACTGTAGTCACATTGGTACAGCGGGGTTTCAAACTTCCCCTGAAAAGCCTTACAGAGCATGATGGAGCTATGTGACAAAAGTGAAGCTGATAAATTCATCTGTCATCCAGCGAAAACACATCAAACCCCAGATCGTATGAATAAACACTCCTGTTTACTTAAGGGCTGTCCCAGCAGTTGAGTTTTAATTCGTCCTTGTGCATTTTTACAGATCCATAAATATCCAAAGCGCGCTGCGGCTTAGCATAACAAGGACCAAGAAAAATAATCCCTGGGAAGTCGAGATACAGAGACTGTGTGTTCGTTCTGAGGGAGAGGAATTCAATTGCTATACATTAATTAACTAGTGGCTTCTCTAGAATGACAGGTAGGAGTAGTCACCAGAGGGCCGTCTGATGACTTGCCAAGAGTGCACTGGCCGGTGTGTGTGTGTGTGATTTATGAAGCCCTCAATATGTGAGGGGGTTGTATTCAAAGGCTTGTATTTTTAAGCTTGGTATACATATGTGGAGTTTTCGGAGGGTGAGCCTCTTAAGACATAATTTATCCTTTATCACAGCCATGTTGATAACAACCTCCGGTGCACACGAGGCAAATATCTATGGGGATTCTGGCAGCCCGCCAGCTTCCAACGACTTCCAGGGCAAGACACATAAATAAAAAGGCCAGTTTTTAGATTCCGGCCAGCCTGCCTTTATTCGTTTATAATACGAGGATGTTAAACAGGAAGTAATAGCACAGTGTAGTGTTGAATCGTTTCCTTCCTGTACAGACAGTGCTCTAATTTGGACTGTCCCACGACACCCCAAAGGCCGTCTGTCCTGTCACTGCTGCTATTTGGCGCCCTGTTCTTCTCGAAGGCATCTGTGACTGAAGTTTTTTTGGAGAAAAGAGCGGTGAGTTTCAAAGGAATCGAGAAGGCATGATGTAATTTTTCAGTTTTGAATTGGGTTGTAATTATTGGGAGGGGTCTGACCTCAGTAATTAAAGTTTGAACTCACCCAAAGGAAGTCAGAACAAAGGTTGAGACTTAAAAAATGCATATAATTTACATAAATGTATGCACATAACTTTTGAGAAAACAAGTTGAAGTGCTGCATTCTCCTGTATCTATGAGGTTCTCAAGAGAAGGGTGAAAAATAAGTGTATGCATCTTATTCCATCACTACTGTTCAAAGATTTAAAGAAATTAATGCTTTTATTCAGCAAGAGTTCATTAAATTGATCAAAATTGACAGTAAAGACATTTACAGTGTTATAAAAGATTTCTATTTCAAATAAATGCTGTTCTTTTGAACTTTGTTTTCTTCAAAGAATCCTGAAAAATTGTATTATGGTTTCCGCAAAAATATTAAGCAGCACAATTAATTACATTTATAAAAAACACACAGCAAAATGTTAACTAAAATTTAAGCCAAAATGGAAAATATAAAAACAAAACCGAATTCAAAATATGAACAAAAACTATTTTAGTATGTCAATGTTAGTAAAGTAACACTGCCTTGGTAAGCATAATATAAAAAAATATTTTTTTAAACGTACCGACCCCAAACTTTTGAACAGTAACGTATTTTCCACATTTTTCTTTTTATTGTAAAATAAATGCCATAAATATTGTTTTGCATAATTTGAATGGTTTCCTTTGTTAGTTTTTTTGCATTCTTAACGTTCCACAAGAGCGAACATAAAAAAATATTGTAACTTGTGCTACCAATGTTGGTCATTAGGGGAAGAACTATAGATGATAAAGGACACCACAACAGGCTATGCTGTCCCCCCCCCCCCCCCCCCCCCCCCCCCCCCCCCCCCCCCCCCCCCCCCCCCCCCCCCCCCCCCCCCCCCTGAAATTCATAAAACGAGCAAAACGTCACTCAAAAGAAATTTAAGCCATAAAGTTTTACCTCAATACAACAAGACAGTCTGTCTGGGAAAACTGATTTTGGTTAAGGTTTGTAAGACAGGTTTGTTTGAAAAGCCCTGATAGATTCAGTCGATAATGTTCGAGACCACCTCAGAATGACTGAACCAACATATTTTATAATTATACATTTCACTGACAGTACAACATACAACTCCTATTACAGCCTGTTACTAATAATGATAATACTAAAGACAAAATTATGATTACAATTATCATTATTTGAGTTTTTTTCTAATTGCAGGTTGGAGTCGGTGAAGCAGTGGAAATTTCATCGTTTTAATTTTCCAGGTACAAAAAAAGCATGATTAGGCCATTTTGTCATATTAATACACCGACATTTCCATTTCAAAACCATATAAATGACTCTTCCTCATCCCAAATTAGCATGAAATGATTATACGATATAAAATGTCTTCTGCATTTCCAAATGCAATAGAAAAAGGGGCAGAATTAGACTCTGCCAGGACGTGGCTCTTTTACAAGAAAATGCAGCGACCGCAAATTGCGCTCAACAATTCCAGTGCTCCTGGAGCTGGCCACTTTAAAAACGTCTTGCTTCAGGATTATAAATGCTGTTTGATGGCTTTGTCATTACATCCCGAGCAGAGGGGGTGCCATCTTGTGGGGTCAGGAAGGGTTGGGATCTTTTTGATGTGGGTGGGAACTTTAAGACCCCATCACCACAAGGTTCTGAGGTCTAGGAAGTACACCAGTGAGCAGGCCTCATAAAAAGACAGTCACATAATGAAGGCCAAACAAAGTAGTTTCGCTTTCACAACGAAACAGTGTCACACACTCCGCTCCACTCACTCTGCCTTGAGTGAGCAGAGGCCTAGAGTGAGCCGTGGCTTAGAGTGAGCGGAGGCCAGCTTGAGTGAGCAGAGACGGGCGGGCTTGAGAACGGCGCGGATTCGACGAAGGAGCGGCCGGCGGGCTTGCAGCAACCACATGTGACGACCCCGGGCTGGTCTCCGCTTCGTCCACGGTGAAAGCTGATCCGGCGATCGACAGCGCAAAGTTGATGTATTTCCTCAGCGACCAGCACGGATCAGCTCCAGGCATGACGAAGCGGATATCGTCCTCTTTTTGATGGCCAACCAAAGTAGTTTCGCTTTCACAACGAAACACAGCGCCTTCACGACATGGCGGCGGCAACAACAATACTACAGCGAGAATAAAAGTTACGCCTTCTTTCTTTGCGTGAATATTTGGGCGGCGTTATGCAAATCTTCCCACATCCCCTGTAGGTATGTGGAGGCGTGTTAGAATGAGCTGTTTTAGGTAAGCGTGGCTGACTATTAACTTCTCTAAAGAATATCTCTTTGGATTTGAGACTTTAGTCTTTGCAACTTTACAGATCTTCTTTATGCACCAAGAGCTTGTAACACTCCAAGAGAAAGGAAAATTTGAAATTGCATCATATGACCCCTTTAAGGGAACATAACGTACTTCTAATTTAGATATAAATATATAAATTAAATAAACAATATGTGAAATATGTTGTGTGTATTAACCAATTTATGGGTAATTCATACTGATAAATGAAATGTGCTTTTAAAAACCACACTCACGACAGTTGATGAATTTCATTAGATTTTGCTTATACTTGCTTAAAGGGATAGTTCACCCAAAAATGAAAGTTCTATCATCATTTACTCACAATCATATACACTCTTAAAAACAAAGGTGCTTCACGATGCCATAGAAGAACCTTTTTTTCTAAATGGTTCCATAAAGAACCTTTAACATCTGAAGAACCTTTCTGTTTCACAAAAGGTTCTTTGTGGCGAAAGAAGGTTCTTCAGATTATAAAAAGGTAAGAAAGAGATGGTTCTTTAAAGAACCTTTGACTGAATGGTTCTTTGTGGAACCAAAAATGGTTCTTCTATGGCATCGCTTGAAGAACCTTTTGAAGCACCTTTATTTTTAAGAGTGTACCCTCAAATGAAAGCCAAAGTACCCTCAATTGAAGATCTGGCAAACTATTCAGTGTGTATTTGTGTTTGCACTCTGGACAGCGTCAAAAGTTACTATTTACAATGCGCTTTTGCAGCGTTCAGCAATGTAGCCAATCACAGACATATCTGTTGATTTCGTGAACGCAGTGGCCAATCAGAGGCATTTTAGTTGGTCAAAATTCACTCACCACTGAAAACGCCAAAGTTTTTATTATATGCAGTTTTGCACACTCATGAATCCTCCCATAACACAAACGAAGTGCAGATGCAGTGTAATTCATTGTGCAGTTTAGAGAGCTTCATTGATTATAATAGAATTTTGTGAGATCGCGATGAACTAATACGAGTGATGGCTTTTAAGTGATTATAAAGGGAGCGCACTTAAAGGGAGGCTATAATAACCCAATCAGAATTTGTATGAAACTTTTGTTTTTCGGATAGATAAACGCTGCAAAGATTACTGAAACTGATACTGAAATCACTTTCGAAATAGCAATTATTTACACAGTGATAACCATAGCAATGGACAGGACAAAAATATATGTGAGAGCCCTCAGTGATTTATTCTGGAACCGGGACTGGCCAAGCCTCCACAGACAGCACTCGTTCAGAGCGAGATCCAGTTTAAGGAACAAAAACATGTGTAAACATTATTGAGGTCTGGCCATATCAACCAGTAATTTAATTTCCAGCAATCTATGACTGGCTTGAATATAGTCCCACAACTGATTTTTACAATTTTTAAAAAAAAAAATTTGTCTTTACGTGTCTCACGTTTGGTGGCAGTGAGTCTAAAACGGACACATTTCAAGTGACTGGATTTGGCAACTGGAAAAAACGCATGGAAAAGTACATTAAACATCAGAAAAGCAGCATGCACATTTCTGACTGAAAATGAAAGGCAATCAACAGACACTTAAAATGGGAAGCTTCGCCGTTAAAATCAAATCAAATCAATCAAAACTAGTCCACAGTTTAGTAAAAGTTGGCAACCTCTTTAAGTTATTCTTGACTGTGCTGTATCGACTGCTTTGATGCATTGTATTGACATTGTTTTGATACTTATCTCCGTAAAGACTTTTTTAGAAATACATTTTTGAGCAATTTTTTCTTGCTCCCCCAAGAGTTAAAGAGTTAACCCATGCTGATGACCATATAATTACTATTATGTACTATGTATTGCTCACCAAACATGCTCAAAGAGCTCATTGACGGCACCCCTAATACGAGTGTAAACATAGAGATGTGATGCCGTAATCATAGTCACTTGTGATCGCTCTCTGACATGAGCCACGTGTTTGATAAAGGCTTGATCACATGATACAGTATGCATCTGCAGTGATGATTCTCCAGCACATCACTCTTTCCATGGCATCAGTGGACCAGTGTGTTTGGAGGCTCTGACCCCTGGATCTCTGTCAGATGCGTGGGATCTGTAGGTCAGAGGAGGTCCTGTGGGTATAATGGAGTTTTATTGTCTGCTGTGAGACATGTTTCCAGTAAACAGGTTTGGTAAGTGGGTTATGAGGTCAACATTGGCCAGCTCAGAATAGACGCCATGCAGCACCCACTCAGGTTCAGCGCTCTGCGTCTCTCTTGCTGTTTAGATGATTTCATTGACTAAGCGTTTTCCCTTCACTCGCATGTCTAAATAACAGTTATCTTGCTTTTCATTCTCTATTCATTTTTAATTTGACTTAGTTTTAGTAATTTTGCTGTGTTGTGTCATTTTTATAGTTTTAATATGTCTATAAAGTTTTAATTACGTTTTTAGTTTTAGGTATTTAAGTACTTCAAATTAAACTAAACCAAAAATATAATTTTATTTATATAAAATAAATATATATATGTATTTTATGTTATATTTTACTTATATATATATATATATATCAATTCATTGCACCCTACACTTATTACAGACAGATTGGTAACGCGCCTTCTTTGCACGAGCAACCGTCTGATTATTAGCTCTGACCTTAACCAGTATGCTGCAGCACACCATGAACCATAGACTTACAACTGGACATTTATATAAATGTGTATTTAGCTTTTTACAAATCAGAGGGAAGACCTTGGGCAGTAGCCTACATTTATTTATTTTAGGTAGTTTCATGTCTTAGATTTTTGTCTCTGGCCTTTAATTGCTCTTCCCAGCAAAGGGTCAATGAGTCAACTGATCATTTATGTACAGAGAGATTTTATCTTACACCTCCTGAATTTCACCCAAACATGGACATAGGGGAACACTACTGTTTAAAAATCTGGGCTCAGTAAGATTTTTTTATTTTTTTTATTTTTTTTTACAAAAAATAAATACTTTATTCAGCAAGACATTCCTCTCTCTCTCTCTCTCTCTCTCTCTCTCTCTCATATAATTTTTTTCCCCTCTTCTTCCTCAATTCCCCACATGATTAATTTAAGGTTTTTCTGCCTGAGGACATAACGCTGCCCTGCACTTGCTTTTCTTGATTCAGTCATAATTTAAAACAAAACATCCAGCTCTTTTTATGGGTGTTCCTTTAGAATTAGACCACTATTTATTACATAAGACAAATGGCTGCTTTGATGTGGGTGAAAGGAACTCCCGTGTCTGGCCTGAGCAGGTCAGACAGAAGGTCAGCTCTCCCTCAGGGTCTCCATGATCCTCACGGCTGCCAAAAGTGCACAGGTAAGCAGAGAGGAAGTCCTTACTGACACAACCGTTGGAAGGCGTCCATAAACATGTGAGGCCCAGCTGAGTGTGTATGGGTGCGTGTGTGTGTTTCCACCTGAATAAAGCCTGCAAACTCTGTTAAAACTCCCACTCAAACTTCCAGTTCATGCTTTTAAGGAAATTCCTGGTCTGGTGTTACTTATAACTCTAAAGATTAGTTCATTTTCAGAAAGCAGACCCATTCAGATTTCACATGCAGTTTTGGGCCACTTGTTTGAGCTCGAAACACAATGCCCTATGTGCATGCCAGACAAAAGTCAATTAACTTCTTAGGTTACCCTTCTGCTGCTTTTCTTTCAGCCAATGTACTTGGAAGCCCTTTGAATAATAGAGTCAAGAAGGTTTATTCTGTTGGGAATTTCATCTGGTTTTAGGGAGTTAATTTTAGCAGCATGTTGCAGACGTTCGCTGTGAGGTTGCATGCAGTGTCTTACCTATTACCAAGGGGGCAATGCCATGCACAGACTCAAAGGCTCCTGGGCATTACAAGGGCGGCCTGCAATCCTCCAAGCGCCACTGTAATCCAGCTGCCATCATCCATTCTGCTGTGATTTGAGATGAAACGTCCCAGCTGTCATCTGTTCTTTGAGGTTTCATTTTTGTATTTGTTGTTTTTCCCACCTGTTCCCATTTTCCCAATTTCAGCCAATGTACTTGGAAGCCCTTTGAATAATAGAGTCAAGAAGGTTTATTCTGTTGGGAATTTCATCTGGTTTTAGGGAGTTAATTTTAGCAGCATGTTGCAGACGTTCGCTGTGAGGTTGCATGCAGTGTCTTACCTATTACCAAGGGGGCAATGCCACGCACAGACTCAAAGGCTCTTGGGCATTACAAGGGCGGCCTGCAATCCTCCAAGCGCCACCGTAATCCAGCTGCCATCATCCATTCTGCTGTGATTTGAGATGAAACGTCCCAGCTGTCATCTGCTCTTTGAGGTTTCATTTTTGTATTTGTTGTTTTTCCCACCTGTTCCCATTTTCCCAATGCGTATATTGATAATAATTTTACAGCGAAGAATGTTATTTCCAAAAGCATCACTCTGCATCACTGTAACGTTTTGTGGTTATGCCGCTGATTGAAAGTGGCATCCAAAAATACCTTGGCCTGGCTGAGTTCATTATGTATGCCGCCATCATTTAGGGGCATGACTGCGCAGCGAAATCTAACTCGCACAGAAAGTATTGTTTTTGTTTCGACATGGGATAATTAGTAAAGTCCTGTAACAAAACGCGGTTCTGTGATTTCAACATCAGAGGGCTCGAAATGCCAGTGCATTTTATTCTTTTCAATTCAAAAATGTACAAGAGTTTAGTTTTGTACAAGTGTTAAGTAAATGACAACATGAAACAACTATTCTAGCTGAACAGGAAGTCAGTGAATGGATCATTTCATGCTAGTGCAGTGTGAATATGTCAAACCATAACTTTTATGAAGATTTAAAGGGGTCATATGATGCGATTTACATTTTTCCTTTCTCTTTGGAGTTTTACAAGCTGTTGATGAATAGATAAGATCCCTAAAGTTGCAAAGACTAAAGTCTCAAACCCAAAGAGATATTCTTTATAAAAGTTAAGAGTCAACCACGCCTACCTAAAACGGCTCGTTCTAACATGCCTAACATAAGATTTGCATAAAGCCGCCCAAATGTTCACGCAAAGAAAGAAGGCGTAACTTTTATTCTCGCTGTAGTATTGTTGTTGCCGCCGCTGCTATGTCGTGAAGGCGCTGTGTTTCGTTGTGAAAGCGAAACTACTTTGTTTGGCCTTCCAAAAGAGGACGATATCTGCTTCGTCATGCCTGGAGCTGATCCGTGCTGGTCGCTGAGGAAATACATCAACTTCACGCTGTGGATCGCCAGATCGGCTTTCACCGTGGACGAAGCGGAGTCCAGCCCGGGGTCGTCACATGTGGTTGCCGCAAGCCCACCGGCCTCCGCTCACTCTAGCCTACTTTGTTTGGCCTTCCAAAAGAGGACAAGACTAGAAATCAGTGGTTAAGTTTTATTTACAACACTGTTCCAAAACTGTTCAACACAAATATTCAGATGTGTGCAGCACATTTTATGGAGGACTGTTTCCTGATACTTTTTCATATTTAAAAGATTTGTCACTGATGATTCAAACGCGAGTTTTGAGCAGTGATGAGTAGCGCTTGTTGTTTGTCATTTCTCTGATCACAAATGCAGACATGGTTTTATGTTTACACGGCGCGTTGCAACGCCTAAAAAGATATAATCTGTAATTATGTTTTTGTCTCGTCGCTCCGGCCTGACAGGGCATCACAGTATGGTAAGGGCGTAACATTTCCGTCACACGCTTGAAGTATTCGGCCAATCACAACGCACTGGATAGCTGGCCAATCAGAGCACACCTCGCTTTTCAGACCGATGAGCTTTGTAAAAAATCGATGCATTTCAGAAAAGGCAGGGCATAGAAGAGATACAATAATGTACAGTATGTGGAAAATAATGTTTTTTTTTACCTTAAACCGCATAAACACATTTCATTACACCAAATACACAAAATAATGTTCTTTTTTGCAACATCATATGACCCCTTTAAAGATTAGTGCTTTAAAACGAGACGAAAAACAAAAAATTTTGGCTATGCAAAATGCTAAATTTATTTTTTAAAAGGTTTTAAGGTCTTCATGTGTACATAAAGGTCAACTTGAAAACCAGATGTGATAGATTTCATATGGAAATCATTACTGTAAGTGATAAAAGTTCACACCTTACTTTTATTGTTGAATACAGGGGTCTGTGAGCTTTTTTAAATCAACATTAGGTTAAAATTTTTATGAATACATCAAAATGTATGTTTTTATATTTTATATATATTTGTATATAATTATATTTTAGGTTCTGTAAGTGTTTTAGTCACGTTTTTGCCTTTCAGTTCACTTTAAATTACCTGTGGTTTGACAAATTGGGTTTTAAAAGTATAAATAGTCTAGTCTCTATTCTATTTTTTTTGCTACTCCTTTAAAATTTGTCCAATTCTTACAAAAATTGGTTTAGATGATCTTCAGACAGAGCCACACAGAAATGACTGAATTTTGATATTCATCTTTGTTCAAAAGTTATGGTGTTGCGAGCTTAAAAATGTTGACCAAAATTGGTTCAGAGGCTGTATCTCGGCCAAACTTTGATCAACTGAAACTTCGTAAACGTAATCAGCACCATGATCTGGGGGTCCATGCCAAAGTTGGGAACAGCGCCACCTACAGGTCATGAGATACCAAAAATTGACTTTTTTGCTTATAACTTTTGAAAAGTTAGTCAGAAAATCATGATTGTTGGATTCCTTTGGCCATGCCGAATCCAAGGATACCAATTTTGCCAGGATCAGATGAATTGCCTGTCTGCCGTTTTGAAAATTTTCATAAATTGCAATATATTTTGAACAATTTGAAAAAAATTGGTAGGGATCATTGACATCATGTACTGAAGGTAATTGAGAAGTTTGAAGGCAGCGCCACCTAGTTCCAGAGATATAAGGATTTTTGCAAAAAATTCTTATAACTTCTGATATCTCATTTTTCATTTTCCAACATTTAGTTTTTCCGCCATTTTGAAGTAAATGAAAAACTTTTTTTTTCACTACTCCTACAAATTGTGTCCAATTTTCTTCAAAATCTGATCAGATGATCTTTGGACCGAGCCGCATAGTAATGACTGAACAGATTAGTGATATTTCCTACAGCTCCCGAGAAATACCTCTCCAAAGTTGTTTGCTGACTTATGCTAGTTAGCTTAGCGTGGTAATTTGTTAACATGTTAATCAGTTGCCATTCTATGTAATGTGACTCTTCAGCAATCAGAGTAACTGTAAAATATGTTAGTATAATAACGTGGTTCAGCATGTTAATCTGGTCAACATGCTAAGTAATGGTTTTATGTGATCATTCTCACACTGAATGCTCTCCTCAGCAGCATGATGAGTGTGTACTGACTGAGTAGTGCACTACTTGCTTTGTTTTCCTGTTTTCATACTTACTGAAGGTAATGATCGAAAAGTAGTTTGGCCAATAGCATGCAGGCATTGTACATAATCAACCAATTGTGTCGCATGAGAAGGTGGGATCTACAGAGAATGGTCAAAGCGATGGAAATACGCATACATATTATATGTGTTCGACTTCAAGCGGCGCTGCGCATACCGATCGGTGTATGACATCAAAATACCGCGAGAGCGGTTCGAAAGGAGCCGTCTGCTGCGCAGTGCAAATAAAGCCAAAACCTGGATATTTTAGGCAATATAGAAATCCTGGCCAGGACGTGTCCGGGAAAAACGGCACATATGGTCACCCTAAATAATCATTCTAGGGAATCAGTTAATTTGGTTAGTTGCATTAAGTGTACATTCTTCTCAAATGTAATGCTCTGTCTCCCTAATTGGTCAGTTGATTCATACATTGAAACAAATCCCTCATTTTTATTTATTGAAGAAAAACACAGCTCTGATTATATATTGCATTATATTAAAATATATTGCCCATTGCCAGTGTCTGTTAGTTAGTAGTTTGTAGTGTTGTACCTTTTACAAAGGTTGACTCTTGTGAAACTTGTAACTTGGCAAGATCAATTTTCAAAGCAGCTTTCCAACAATCAAATACTGATGCCATTGGGAATAAACTGTGGTTAAAAGACATGACTTTTACACCTAATTTAATGTGGACAAACAATCTTAATTATTTTAGACTAACTGTTTATCACAATTTGTGTACAGGTGGTTTTCAGGAGACACATGGTGATCTGCAGCCTCCTCTGAAGAAAGTGTCATTTCTGTCTCACACAGCTTCACCGCGCTCAAGTAGAGAAGACGGGAGTGCTTGTTCTCTGCTAGTGTTGCGTTAAACCAGTGGAGAAAACTTTTCATGCGCTGCTTCTGTTGCTTGAGAGAACTTATACGCTCTCAGGGACTCACAGAGACCATAGGTGATTCAAACTAGTTAAAATAACATCACCACCCTTAATAAGGACTTTTTGTGCTAATATTTTTACTCAGGCGGGGGGAAAAAAGGCTCAGTCAGAGTGCTGATATGTTTTGGTCTCTGTTCAATAATTTATCAGTTTTCATTGCACATGTAAATTTTCCGTCTCCAAATGGCACGGATCCCTGCTGGCAATCAGATGGTCATTTATGGCATCGCTAATTTGATTTAAAGATATTTTAGCACACTCTGAAAATAAAAAGCGGGTGCAAATTGACACTAATTTATGGGGAATATTTTATGGTAACACACACATACATATATATTTATTTAGTAAGTCTGATCTGAAAATATTTTGGGTCCACTGCACTGTAACACAGATAAAATCACAAACCTATTGGATATATATCAAACAAAATTTTAGCATGCGGATGGAATTTTCCATGTTTTGGTAGTTTCAAACTACAAGGTTTGTTTTTCCACCTAATAAAAAAACTAATCTTTTAAACTCACGAGTCCCGACACGATTCTGCTTGAATTAATGCAGCAATCATATGGAAGCAATCTTTATGAACCCCAGTAAGACAACAAACAGGAGTTAAATGAGGACCATCTTCTCTCTCAAGACCTCTCATTTGTTTGTATTGCTTATTAACTGAAACGCCTCATTTATCAATGTCAGCGTTTGCACAAAATGATAGCTGTCCTCATGTAAATGAGTAAATCTGACGAATGGTTCAGAATTAAGTGGCTGCGTTCTCATGAAATGCGCACTCTGTCAGTGGACTGACCCCGGTAAACCACCCACGACAAGGGTTTTTTTTTCCTTCGGCATTTGAGGTGGAAAACTGTCTGAGAATAGTGTGAAACGGGACTGATTTGGCACAGGACGGGCCCCGTTCCGCAACGTGTAATGCAGCACAGAGTGGAGGTGGTTAGAACGGACTCTTAAGTGAAAGCCATTGGTTTGTGTTGCTATGTGGTTTAATTACTTTCGGCCTGGACCATCTTTGTGCTAAACAGATTAACAGAACGGCGCTGAGAGAGCCAAACCATGGCTCTCCACAGAAGAGTTCAGAGTCAGTGATGTAATGAGATGACCTGACTGTTAAAGGTGGCATATCATGAAAATCTGACTTTTCCAGGTTTTAAGTGCTATAATCAGGTCCACGGTGCATCTACCAACCAAGGAAATGTGAAAAAGATTAACCCAGTAATTTTGTTTAGGTAAGCCTTTTTCTGCAAGCGTCTGAGAAAACAAGCACGTCTGATTTCGCTCCCTTGGTGACGTGGCAAAGGGATCTCGTTATAATATTACCGCCTCTTAATCTGTAAATGTAATACACCCGCATCGCTGTCATTGTGTTTTCTCAAGCGACAACGGTGTACAAGTTCTTGTTCAGACGTTTAACTTAAATGAGCCGGTCCAAAATAATGATTCACTAATCTGTTGTAGCATTTTTTGTCTTTTTTTATTTTATTAATTTTTTTTAATAAAATATCATATTTAGTTACATTCTGCTGCCCACCTCAAATTGAAATACTGTTAATGCACTTTTAATCTACTTTTTATTAGTAGGTTGACAACTACTTTTTCAAAGTTGTCAAAGACTGTAAATTAATAAATTGTATATTACACAACATTGTTTCTTAGTCTAATCGTAGATCAATAGGAAAAACTGGGATCAGATGTAAGTTACTTGGAGACAATTTTAACATGATTTTTTTGAAGTGGGAACATCATTTAACGCAACATAATTCATTGAATATCAAGAATTAGCCAATAAGTTTAATGGATACTTAAGTCATCATGAACTTAAAACTCCTGCTTTTGATTTTGTACTGCATAAATGCTCTGGTTAACGTTTTCTTGAATATTTAGATTTAGGTTTTTCTCATACTAAGAAATGCATGCCACATATAAATGCTGTTTTGTAGCATATGTTGATATCTGTTTAGGCTGACAACCATCTGAAAAACACACCAAAATTGACCTCCTCATTTTTTTTTCTAAATTGTGAACAATAGCATGATTGTGGTCTCTTCCTCTGTTACAGAAAGTTAAGACTTTTTCTCCCTGTATTTGTTTTTCCCACTAAAGCTAGCAAGCTGCGTAAATGGCCTTAGACTCTCTGAACCGGCCCTACAGGGCCAGGAAAAACCCGAAGGAGCCAGACAAATAAAAAGCAAAGAGCTCAGACGCCGCCGCACGGCTCTGAATCTGGTTCCTGTCAGGGTACATCAAGGGAACACCCGGAACGCAATCTCCAAACTGCTGCCTCCCTGTAACCATACGTGTCTCGCTGACAAGACGACTGAACCATAGCCAGCTCTCCAAAGGGGATGCCTTTTTTCTTCTTCCACCCCTTTATTTATTCCTTTTCACCCTCCCTCTTTTCTTGGGACTGACCCACATGGATGAAAATCAATTCTGGATGATCTGATAATTATGCTGTCAGTTCCAATTGACGTGTGATGAAGTGAGAAATCGGACAGAGGGTAAATACTATAAGGATTTCAAGCTTTCTGTACATGCTTGAGTCCTGTATTCATGAGTGAAAGAGCAAGCCATTACTTGTTTAAGACCCGTTTCATAAGCTGATAAATCAGCATTTAACATATGACATCTGCTAGAACATCACATTTCTGTCTTTGATTTCTTAGCCATTTTCTATTCAGTGAATGACACATCATTAATAACTTTTTTTTAAAGATGCGGTTGTGGACTTATAATCTGAGATCCTGATATGTGATTTAGACCTCTAACCCATTATATGATTATAGGTTCAGTCCAAGGAGGTCTGTGATACCTGAGCTATCTGTTAGCGTTCCCGTTCATCTCAATGGCAGTTCATCAGCTGGTGCAGGACCTCCTAGAGTATGCGATTAGAAATCTGCAGAAATCTGCCAGCTTGTTTGAGCCATAAATAAGGTAATTGAAGTTGAAAATTTTTTAATTTAGGAAAGTGGCAGTAAAATCAATTGAAATTCAAAAATATTAATATAACTGCAATAAATGCAAGAAATGGAAAATATGCAACAATTTTGTCGATAAACATGACATTTATATGAACTGTACATTTTTATTTTGGCAAACTTTAATGTTTAACATATTGTGCCTTGTAACAAAGCTTAAAAAAATAGATGTTTGAAGATTTTATAGATAAATAGAGATTTCATTTGTATTTAATTTATAGAGAGAAAGAGAGTATGTGATTAGAAATCTATGATGTGCTGTAAGGTTGTTTGAGACATAAATAAGGTAATTGAGAAGAAAACTGGAATTTAATTGCAGAATGTAGAAATGAAATGAATTGAAATTGATTTGACAATTCACTTATTGCAGTCATATGAATTGCAATTCATCTTAATTTTGACAAACTTGAAATGAAACAGGAATTGGATCAGGGGAATGGCAGGTAATGGCAACAGTGTGTTTAGCTTGGTCCATAAAAATTAAAGTTTTGTGAGATGCATTACAATTTTGGGCTTTTGCTTTTGTCTCAAACACTATACACTGTAAACCTGAATATGTTGGCATAACTCAAAAAATGTAAGGTAATCGGTTACATCAAAAATGTTGCAGAACTGGCAGATTTTTATTTTGTACTCATACATGTTAATTGCACTTAACTTTAAATATTTGAGTACGTTAACTCATGCATTTAACTGAAATATTTTTAGTGTTGAAAGTTAACTAGCAATAACTAGTTAATTCAGTAAATGCTAATGGGTAACACAATGCTTTGATTACTGAATGAGTAAAGGGAATATACTGTAAAACATTTGACATACTGTTCTCAAACCAAGAGTGCCATGGCAAAGCATGCTGGGAAATAGAAATCCCAGCCCAGTTTCAGTTAAATTTAAGTTAATCCAAATTCAAATAAATAAGTTAATTAAACTCAAAACAATGAAACAATCAGATTTCTTAAAATGTGTCAGTTTTGTGAACTCAAAAGAAAAACAAAGTTCTAAATACTCATTAAAGTTAATTTCTTTGAATTTATTTGCTTAATTTAAGCTTTCCCTACTCAAACCAATTAATTATCTTGATCGTTAATGTTTAAAGTGTAATATAATGAAATATTTGTTATTTATATCTTGCTTGCAAAAATGTCTATTTCACAAATGCGCAGCTACTTGCAAAATTCTGGAGCCAGAAGGAGTAACTGGACCATGATAACTGTCCCAGGTAGAGATCTTACACGCTGTTTATTTTTGTGTAAGCTACTCATTTACAGCTGCGTAGGAATATTTAAATTAGATAATAAGACTGGTTGTGACTGGTTAGTGAATAAGACTTTTTGTGCTGAAACATTGTTCATAAAACTGGCACAACTGTAAAGTGAACTCACTCCTTAGCCTCAGGGTTTAGAGACTGTCCTTGCAATTAATGTACGTTATGCTCTCTTGGAAGAATCTGCTAGTATGGCAGTAACAAAACCAAATCTGTGCTAGAACATGCTGTTCAGTCTGTTGCAGCTGTAGAAAAACAGGCAGAGTGGATGTACACAGTAGCCAGTGTGAGAGCACTGGTGTTGGACTGATCTATTGCCTGTGTACTGGCTGGATTTGTTTAACCCTGAATGTCAGCCGGTGCTGTCTGGAGCATGTGTGCAGGTAATACGTACCAGATGACTTGAGTAGCAGCCCAGGCAGACTGAATACAAAGCGAGTGTGGAGAGTAGTTTTCTTTTTTTTAAACCTGACAGCAGGTCAAATCTCTATTCAGTGAGCCTGAAGTAGCATGAAACAGACAATGTGAATTGCTGAGAGTTTTTAAAGAAGAAAAACTGTAAGAATTATAAAATAACTGATGCCATGTTTAAAGTAATTGGCTGTTTACACTTACAAAAGAGTGTCATTTTGGGCATGTAACAAGGTAATCCCATCATATTTGTAAAAACACTTTGGAATATCATGTAAATACCACTGGACATAAATATAATCAGCTCTAGGATTTACACTGGCCTCATTAAAACTATGCTTTTTTCACTTCTAACCTGAGCCAATTTTGCAATTAAAAGTTCACACAGGTGGTCAAAATAATCACAGGTCTAGTTCACATTTAATAGTTGAAAGTGTAGTGGAAAAGAAACAAGTAAAAGTCATTTAAAGCAGTGTAACATAAGGCTAGGGGGTGAGGGGGTGGGGTGGGGGAGTGAAGCCAAGGTGTATGAATAATTTAGCAAGGCACTGTGTATATATGCTTTCATTGTAATGAAACATTTTTTCATTTATTGATTTTATTTAGAAATATATGCAATATTTATTTATTTATTTATTTATTGTGGCCACTGTATATCAGAATACCATAGTACACTCTTAAAAATAAAGATGCTTCACGATGCCATAGAAGAACCTTTTTGTCTAAATGGTTCCATAAAGAACCTTTAACATCTGAAGAACCTTTCTGTTTCACAAAAGGTTCTTTGTAGCGAAAGAAGGTTCTTCAGATTATAAAAAGACAAGAAAGAGATGGTTCTTTAAAGAGCCTTTGACTGAATGGTTCTTTGTGGAACCAAAAAATGGTTCTTCTATGGCATCGCTTAAAGAACCTTTTGAAGCACCTTTATTTTTAAGAGTGTACTATTGGATATCATCAATGTACCATATTTAAAAAAAAAAAAAAAACATTAAACACTATTGGCATATTTTTGTGCTGCGCTCAGGAAGGGTGATTATACACTTGGATTGGTGAATAAATGTTTGCCCACTAAACTGAGAGTAGGTGGGGTGTGCCAACGCACCTTGGTCATCTGTGTATGCCAGCCAGTGTCTCACCAGACCAACCACAGTCTGGACGGATGAACGACCTGCTGTTAGCAGGATGTGCTAAAGAGGATCGCACTTTCCATTTTGCATATTCATCCTGAATACAAATAAAATAAATCTCCAAATCTAAACATTCAGTGGGCATCTTTGGCAGCCTAGACAACCACCCAGACTGCCACAGGCTTGGGGATTTGAAACCCTCACAAGCACCCAAACAAATAACAAACAAGTCCAGCGTAGATCCTCATGACGCTTTGAGCTAATGAAATGCGATAGAAATAGTAATGAGAGAAGTTTGTCTTGAACGGTCCCTGTTTTTGGTCGCCTCTCTCCGGCTGAAGCTGTACTCTGAAGTGTGGTGTTCCTTCAAAATGTCATACCTCATATACTGGATATTACACATTTGTTAAAAAAAAAAAAAAGATGCATACAATGCCATTTCAATTTAATCTTTATTTTATATCACTGGCCAACTTTGTTTTTTCTTTATTTTATTGCAATAGATCCATGCAGTAGTTTAGATGATGCATTTAATGACTGATAGATGAATGATAGTAAAGCAATAGTTCACCCAATAATTTGGCATTTTAACTTTAAACCACGTTAGTCCACAATCAATAACAACGTTTCCTCTAGTGAAAAAGTCCATCCCTAGTTGTCCTCTCACATCAAAATCCACCCACATATTTGTTTAGAACTGTTTTGACTTGTCAACTGTGCTTGATTTGTGCGTATTTGTCTCCTGATTTAGATGCAATGACTTTTTCATTGGAGAAAGCATTATTATGAAGGACCCATATTTTTGCTGAAAGCAGGGATTTAAAGTTAAAACATCTTAATGATGGATTTGTTACTTACAAACATGCAGCATTTCGCTTCACAAGATGTTAATTAATGGACTGGAGTGGTGTGGATTATTGTGATGCTTTTATCAGCTGTTTGGACTCTCATTCTGACGGCACCCATTCACTGAAGAGCATCCATGATGGGATACTAAATTTCTCCAAATCTGTTCCGATGAAGAAACAAACTCACCTACATCTTGGATGGCCTGAGGGTGAGTACATTTTCAGCAAATTTTCATTTTTGAAACTATTCCTTTAATAATGTTGAGTTGCATAGCATTCGGTGACCGTTTTAGGCAACACATTGATGTCGTTATCAGTCGACAAGCTTTAGATTAAGGACACAGACTTGCCATGAGTTACTCAGAATAGTGAATCTGTGTTGATGACTAAATGTAATTTTCATACCCTAGTTCAACACAGTACTATATGCATAGTCAAAATACAATAGGCCAACTGTTCCTATTTTAATTATTTCATAGATGACATTGGAAATTGATGCAGAAATCAAAATAACCCTACATTTAAGATACTAAATTTCTCCAAATCTGTTCCGATGAAGAAACAAACTCACCTACATCTTGGATGGCCTGAGGGTGAGTACATTTTCAGCAAATTTTCATTTTTGAAACTATTCCTTTAATAATGTTGAGTTGCATAGCATTCGGTGACCGTTTTAGGCCACACATTGATGTCGTTATCAGTCGACAAGCTTTAGATTAAGGACACAGACTTGCCATGAGTTACTCAGAATAGTGAATCTGTGTTGATGACTAAATGTAATTTTCATACCCTAGTTCAACACAGTACTATATGCATAGTCAAAATACAATAGGCCAACTGTTCCTATTTGAATTATTTCATAGATGACATTGGAAATTGATGCAGAAATCAAAATAACCCTACATTTAAGAAATCAGGTCAGTTTATTGTTTAGCTAATATCTGCATTCAGTGGCATACATTTGAGTGCTAGACTGATTTTTTTTTTCTTAGTCTGAGAGTTTCTTGAGATTGCTCCAAATGATTCTCTTATTGCTTTAGTCCTCCCATGTGAATTGCATTTCAATATTACCATCAATAAATTTGCAGCCAACATAAAGGAACTAAACTCAGTAAAGCGCCTATTGCTATTAGTTTGAAGAGATAGAATACAGCTCTTCCAAGCAGTCCATACAGCACACCATCTCCTGCGGGTCAAATAAATCTCTGCGCAATCCTTTCCACTCAGTAAAACCATGTAACTTTACAGGCAAATGTAGCATAAGAAAGAATGAAAAAACTAATGGAAAATCTAAGAGGCAAAAAAGTCACAGTCAAAAAGAGCAAAGTCTGCAGAGGCATTTTACAACCCAACTACTTTTAATCAAAAAGACTCTTAGTGGTGGATGTTTTACGTGAACATTTAAATGGATTAATCATGTGCAAAGGCACGAGGGGACCGCTCTCCATCACCCGCTGTAATTTACAGAGCCGGCCCCCCAAGAATGAGGAGAAAAAGAAAACACAAACTAGGCCCATGGGTTTGATAAAGATGTTAGGTGATGAAAACTGACTTAAAACGATCGCATACGAGAGAGAGTCTGGCCAACTTTTGCACCTGGCTCCAAAGGAGCAGCTAAGCAAACTTCCTTTTCCCCATTGTGACGTCTTTTTTCATACACGTTTCGGCCTCTAAATGGACAGGACAGTTACAACTGCTCTCGCCTACATTTGGTCAAACCACCACGACTCGATCAACAGAACCGCTATTTTTGCTGATCACCAAACTTTGCTTAGTAATTTGACATGCACACCTCAGCGAACACAGAGGCCGTGCACCATCTGTAAAAGTGCTACCAGTTTGCTTGATTTCATTTACGCTGTCATTTTTGTCTCGTAATGTAACTTGATGGAGACACTGCCTTCTCTGATCCTTAAAAGCGTATCGAGGAAATTTATTTTCCTGTAAAAACAATTTCCTCATTGTGTTAGTTCTAATGACTAAAAGACTTGTTAGAAGCACTTCCATAAAGCAAATTTGACTTCAGCATAATGAGTGGAATTTGTTTCCTCCGAGTTGCTCTGCTAAAACAGCAAAGTATCATAATTAGTTTTTCTTATTATTTGTCATGTTGGTAAAGCTACTTTATATGGCAGGATGCTTATACAATCTGTACATTACGGCTTAGTTTTTCATGTAGCTTTTCCTCTTCAAAGCTGTTTTATTGATTACATTTTCCCTGACAATAAACATGATGCATTCACAAGTTCCTACTTACGATTTCGGAAAGGCTAACTACAATTTATAACATTCAAGTGATTTTTATCTGAAAATAATTGACGTGTTAATACAATTTTGCGTTTCTCTCTTTCACTTACTGACAAGACAGGAAGCTTTTAAACGCTAACAACATAATGAAGATCAATAGATGTTAATATTATTCGTGTAATCAGTGCTTCTATGGATATTATCAAAATCTCACTTGAAATTGTGACTTTATGGTGGTGTTAGTATACATTCAACTCATAAATGCAATCTTTTCGACGTACTGTAACCTGAACAAATCCGATTGTCAACTCAGTTTTGAGCTATTTTTGTTCAATTTGAGTGAATCATTCTTGTGAATCTGTTCTTTTTAGGGATTCAGTTCACAGTTTTTTGAACAGCTCACTCTCACACTGAATCAGTTTCTCACTCTGTTAAGACATTAGGATACTTTAGGATAATGAAAATAATAAAAAGCATGCTGGATGGGGTTGATATTTGCTTACAATTGATATTAAACCTTGTTTGCCAGTAATGAAGAAGGTGTTTATTGAGTTCAACACCTGAATGTGAAGCAGATGACTCTGTGTTGCAAGTAAACACATTTTATGACTAAAAGAATATAAAAGCACTGGCACTAATATGAGACATTTAATAGTGAAAAGCGGTCCTTAAAGTGTTACCAATTATTTAAATTCTTGAAAACTTTCATAATTCACATTACTTTTGCCATGTTGCTTGTAGTGTAACTGCCTTAACATTAGCTTTCAAATTAGCTTAGATAACTTATATGTAGATTATTTGTTTAGATATATTTTAGATACATCGTAGATACTTTTTTTTTTTTAGTTACAGTAAACAACAGTATCTTGTGATTTCTAGCAAATGTAGTGCATTTCAGATCTTCAATAGCAACACTAGTAATTGCAGTGTTAGTTCACGTTAATCAAAGTGTCAGCTGCAGAGAACCAAAGGCTTTGTTTTGAGAAGGGCCTCCACCTAGCTTCCACCAGAGTGCATCTATTAAGGGGTTAAATAAACACTATTTGCTAATACGGCCTTTCTTTCAGCTTGAGTGGAAGGAAATGCAGTCACTGAGTGTTTGCAATGCAGGTATGGAAGCAATCACTTGAAAAAACGCAAACATTGTGGACAATCCGCAGTATTTGTGTGACTGTGAAAAAGACAGACAGAGGGAGAGTTGATCACTGAAAAGCTACTGCAGATGCTGCTGTGCATACTGTCAGGTTGAGGGCTGGGGATGATTGCCACATCTGGAGTGAATTTATCGTATAATTCACCATATTACTGGCGCAGTCTCCATATAAGTTGCATGACCACGTTTACAGTCCAGTCAGTAAGCCTGCAAGTGCCCTCTGCCCTACGCTAATTTATACTTGTACTGGGCGGAGAGCATATAATTTATTATAGTCTCTACAGTACTTAGGTGAATTACACAGAAACATGCTATATTTCACCCTGAATAAAAATAAATCATTTTTTACATAAAATAAAGTGAGGTCCATTTCCTTCGAAGTTGTCATTAACATAATGTGATGTTTTACTTTTGAGTGTTTATTTATTTATTTATTTTTATGATTCCCTTTATTCTCAATATATATTTTATGGAAGCTTGTTTCCGCCATGGAATAAAACATTTTTTTTTATGTAAATGTGACTTTTTCAGGCTTTTTTTCTCACACTATAAAACAAAAAGTCAGAATTAAGTCAGAAAAATATGTAAACTTGCAATTGCCAATTTAAAACTCGCAATTCTGAGAAAAAGTCAAAATTGTGAGATATAAACTCGAAATTGTGCAATTACCTCTTTTATTTTTTATTCTGTGGCAGAAACAGAAAAACAGAAATGTGAGATGTAAGCTCAGAATCACAAGAAAAATAGTACAAATTGTGAGTCACGATTACCTTTTTAAATGTTTTTTTTTTTAATCTTGTGGCAGAAACAAGCTTCCATATAATTTTAATTACTGTATTACTATATATTTTTACTTTATTACTTAATACAGTTTTTTTTTAATCTGCATCAATTACAGTAGCAGTACAACAAATGTTGTATAAATATGTTTTCTATTAATATATCTATTTACATTAAAACAATAATGAGATATAAAATAATAATGAGAATTATATTTTTCACATTCCAATGGTTAGAATTTGAAGGGACAGTTGTCATAAAAACAATAATCTCACAGTGTGGGGAAAAACACTCTTAATAGTCCTAAAATAAGATGGGGTTTTTTTTCTTTCTTTCTTTCTTTTAAATTTTGGGATGAAATATGACCCGGACCCTCTATTGACACATTAATTTAGATTACACTAAGTCAGCTGGCAGATACTTTTGTCCTAAGTAAACAGGCAACAGCATCGATAAGACCTACAAGTCTGACATTAATGATTGCATATTTCCAGACATTCATTGATTGTAATAAAAACTCCAAATGTCTGTTTGGTTTTCTTTGGTTTTGACGGATGAGATTCATTGTGGTTGAACTCCATGTTCATTATCATCTGATATCTATTTTTATAACTTAATTGTTTTTGATACACATCCTTTTATCACATAGTGTGGTTACAGGGAGAAAAAATGGATGATATCCAGGCCAGATTTGAAAGCCTATCATTCAGCTCTACATATCCAGCACTGTTTGTGTGTTTGTTTATGAAGCATTTTGCCTAATTATTAATTTAGCTATGAATACAAATGTATCACCCTCAACTATATTTAACAAATTTTAACAGTGTCATTCCTTTCTGCAGATTTTCCTTTTATAAAATGCAACCATTCCTGCAAATTCCGTCTGGGCCTGCCGATCTCCAAGTCTGGTTATTCTGTTAACCAAAGACTGCTCTATCATCTGATCCATTTCATCCTCATAACAAACAAAAAAGAGGCCCGTCTACGCCTGGAGTTCTTTGATGAGACGCTGTTGTGTCTGGATGATGAGGTAATAATGAGGGTCTTATGCTGTTGATATATTAACACAAGTTCATTCCTGTATGCGGCGGCTTGATTCTGCCGATATTCAAAGCAGCCAATGTTGTGACGGGGTTGTGAGTTCCCTGTGGAAAGCTGGTGGGGCCGATCTTGGCTGTAGATTATGTGTTATACTCTCCTCCACAGTAACGGCAAAGCATATAAATGAAGTTTGCAGTGTATTATTATTATTATTGTTTACTGTGAATTATTATTTACAATCCGTTATTTGTATTCAAATGTAATGTCAGGTGATGTTCTAATGCATCAGACTCAGGAATGTTGACAAAGCCCATGGGCTAATTTGACAGACTAATTTACCACAGCAAAAACACATACGAAGACATAAAAGGTTGCTTCATTCAGCGGATCAGGCAAAAGTCTCGGCATGCCCAGATGTGATTCTGTGAGAGGTAGGGAAAAACAGTTACCTTGCAAAAAAAACATTGACATGCTGTAAAAAAAAAAAGTTTGTGATTTTATTTGACTGATGAAAAATATATAAAGCTTGCACTCAAGGAGGATGAAAAACGCATTAACTTCATTCAGAGGTGGATAAAGTGCAAAATGCACAATTTCCCCAAAGCGAAAGCTTGTATTTTTCATTATTCATTACTTTTTTTTTTTCTTTTTGAACCCTGGAAAGGAATTTGGCACATATAATGTTTATATTTTTGTCATTTTAAAGGAAAAAGAAAAGTAAACTAAATGTTATTAAAAAAATTTTTTTAAAAAGATTTATTTTTTATTTATTTTATTGAAAATACAGAGAAAGAAAGAAACTTTCTTGCCATGTGTGCAGAAAAAAATACAGGAAAATACATGCAGTTTACTTTGTTGCATTTATGTTGTTTAGTTCATGCTTTAGTGTTGCATGCCTGATTTTTTATTTTATTAAATTTTTTTGATGGACTATGCACTTTATATACATATCAGTAATTAGTATTTATTAGAAAATACATGCATTTTACTTTGTTGCATTTATGTTGTTTAGTTCATGTTTATTGCTTTAGTACGGTGACGCATTGCTGCCACACACATATTATTTTTTCCACTCAATTATGTCGTAATAACGAGATGTTATGTCGTTTTAACGACATCTTTTCTCGTTAAAACAACATATTTTCTCATTAAAACGACATATTTTCTCGTAATAACGACATGTTTTCTTGTTAAAACGACATCTTTTCTCGTAATACCGACATGTTTTCTCGTTAAAATGACATCTTTTCTTGTAATAACGACATGTTTTCTCGTTAAAACGACATCTTTTCTTGTAATAACGACATGTTTTCTCGTTTTAACGAGAAAAGATGTTGTTTTAACGAGAAAAGATGTTGTTAAAACGACATAACATCTCGTTATTGCGACATAATTGAGTGGGAAAAAAATGTGTATCGCAGCAATGCGTCACCGTACTTTAGAGTTGCATGTCTGATTTTTTTTTTTTTGATTGTGAAAAAAATACGTTTTCCAGTATTCCTTAAAAAGAAAAATTGTCATTTAAAACAATGCTTGGCCAACCAGCTAGCAGGTGATGAATTGTTTCCTGACAAACTGAAGATGCAGAAAACCCCATTTAAAGACACTCATATAGAGTTTAATTAGAGACCTTCCAAATAAAACAAAACAAAAACAAGATGTCATTAAAAGGCGGTTTCTTAGTGCGCAACGTTTAACAACCATTCTTAAAATGACGAAATAAATTTAATGTGAATATATGCACAAATCAGCCAGGATGTGAACCAGCCACCAAAGCAGAACTTTAAAGTCTTTTTCTCGCTCGTTTTGTCGCCTGCATCTGACTAACTTTACTGTAAAAGTGCATTGTTGTTTCTCTTTTCTCCATTGTAAAAGCAACATAACACATCCAGCAAACTTGTAAAAGCATTTTAACTTGCTCTAAATAAGAGAAAAAGGAAGAGTTAATTGGGAATGTTTTTCTGACCTTTAAATACATGTTAAGATCTAAAATTGTTTACGGTTCACAAAATAAAATATGCATCGAGGAAATCAATGCACATCTCTCAGGGAATAAAAAAGGACAAAAGAAAAAATAAATACAACTAGTTGAATCTATTCTGAGCTAGATTTGAAATCTGTGCAGGAATTTGAATTAAGAGTTATGAAATAAGACAGATAGCCGGAAAAGCGTGCAAGTTTTTCAGACATACGTTTGTTATCCTTACGAGTAGCTTTTTTCCCCCTTCAAAGTAGCTTCTTGGTTAAGGAAATATCCACACACAGGTGTGGAAATGAACCATGCATGCCACCCACACGCTGCCCAGCAGTCGGATTCATGCTTTGGTGTGTTATGGCAGCAGTATGGTCATGTTTATTCTCCATGTCTGGCCTTTTCCAGTGACTTTTCCCTCTCCACTCAAAATGCTCTTAATAATCAAACACTTCAGGCCATTTTACAGAGTCAAACGTTACAAGATTTGGTATGACTGTGCAGAATCACTGGAAAACCATAGAAACGGTCTGACTCACTTCTCTTCACTGTGAAGTGAAGCATTTCAGGAAAATGAGCATTAAAATATACATTGATATACCGTCTTTGAAACGCACACTAGCCGGTTTTAGGGCTACATAACTTAACTGGTGGTCATGTTCAAACCATCACGGGTGTGTGTGGAACAACTGAAAATACTGTAAATCTGAGTATGTGTTCCGCGACTCCAAACATCGTCAGCTAAAACTGGATTCAGTTTACATTTATTTCCATATGAGCGAGAATGTTCTTGGAAATAATTGGGTTACACTTTATTTCGATAGTCCACTTTAGATATTCTGTTAACAGTAAGTAACTTTGCAACTACATGTCAACTAGCAGTTAGTAGAGTATTAGTAGACTGTCTGCTTAATATCTTCTGACACTTTCTTTGTCAACATTCTACTAACCCTAAACCTACCCTAACAGTCTACTCGAGAGTTAGTAGACATGTAGTTGCAAATTAATGAGAATTAGTTGACATGTAGTTGACATGTAGTTACAAAGTTACTTATAGTTAATAGAATGTCTAAAGTGGACTATCGAAATAAAGTGTAACCAACAATTGTTGTTTACTGGTTCTTTACAGCATCAGGACAGAACCTTATTGTTATCAACAATAATTTTTTTGCTCTTTTTAAGCTCCTCTTTGGTTTAAGTTTGGCTATAATGTTCTTTAGAGATTAAAAAAATACTGATGTTACTTAAAGGCACAATATGTAAGATTTTTTTATTAAAATATCCAAAAACCACTAGAACAGTGTTATATATTTTGCTGACTTGTGTACTTACATTATCCCAAATGTTTCGAAGAATGTTTAAATCCAGAGAAATAAGCAATTTTAACTAGCGACACGGAGCGTGTCCATAGTGTCATTGTGTCGCCTGCCAATGATGTCATCACCCCTCGATTTCCGGTTTTGTTTTGTAGAAAACATGGAAACACCAAAAACACTTTAATATGTTGTGTGTTTTAATAGACCGGTGATGACCGCACAGAGTAGCATTATAACAGAACTTTCAAATGTATCTAGTATGATAAAACAGTGCTGCTTTACCCCACATACACACGACCGGAAGGAGCGGAAGCGGTCGACTGTGGCATAATAAAAGCTCCGCTGCTTTCGAGCCGTGTGTCACGCTCGTTCAGCGGCCTCGTTTCGCTTCGACGGCTTTCAGCCTCACCCGGCTTCTTTCTTAACATTCTACTACGTTAATAAATCATTAGCTCATCCATGAACATGATTTCTGCCCGAGTCCCGTCGGATTGCATCGGCTGTGGGGATAAAGACGACAACTCCCATGATTCCACACTCAGTCACGGCGTCATCAAACTATGCCTTTGTCTATTTGTTTATTTTGAATACCCACCCTCCAGCGGCGAAAATTACATATTGTGCCTTTAATAGGTTTTTCAGAGCATCATACTGGTTGCTGGGTTCTGTAAATCACCATAATATTTTTTCTAAATATCTAGAGAATTAAACATTAATGTGGAACTTTAAAAGGCTGTAAAACCCTTTTTAATCTAATTGGGAGCTTTTTTGGAACATGTAAAATGATGTTGTCTTAATGCACAATCCAATTCACATTAGAGCAGTAGTTCTACACCTTGTCAGTCCATTGTTCACAGAAACATTCAAGGCCTGGCACTCCTGTTTTCTGTAAATTAAATTTCAGAATTCCAGAAATATTAAGAGCTAAATGTTTTTCTGGGAGCCGACTCTTTTTAACCAATGAATTTGCATGACTTCTAATGAGGATCAAACCTGCAGACGTTATGAATGCATGCACGCATGAATGAATAAATGAATGAATAAATACAGAAAATAATTAATAAAGGAATTAATTTAGGACTAAATTACCACAAATTTATACAGAGCCCCTTAAGGGACATTGAAAAGATATGGGGTGGGAGGAAAAAATATTTTAAAATCTTTGTGAAACTTTTTCGTATTCTCGCAAAGATAATTGTGTTTGCTCGCAAAACTTTTGCGTCCCCTGGAGCTCGTACAAACACTTCCTTTTTACTTTACAGCTTGCAGTGGTTCATATCTCCGTATGTTCACAATGGAATGGTTCATAGAGTTTTATTTTAAACTTGGACTCAAGTATAAAGAAATACAATCAGTGCTTAGTTCAAGGCGTGGTTTTGGGACAGTGGCAATAGAGGACCAAATTCAGTACACACCTTATTAATAAAACATACTATTTACAGTCAAGCAGAATAGCTCAGAATATGAACGCAATACCACAAATGCTGAATTAGTGGACTAAGACAGTGGTATAAAAAGGCTGAATACGGTATACAGTTTATTAATAACATAAACTACATACAGGAAAGCACAGAATATGAACAGAAAACGCTAAATTGCACATTAAGAGTTTCCTCACATAGAAGCCATTATGTGGCTTAATGAAGACTGTGATAAAAAGTCCAAATATGCTATGGAAATTATTAAAAATGTGTACTGTGTGCATGCAAGCACATGGACCCAGAATATGAACATGCTGATTGGCATGATAAGCATTTTCTCAATTTTCCTAAAAGTTTTGCGAGAGAACGCAAAAGATTTGAAAAATATTTTTTCCTCCCATCCCATGTCCCTTTAGGGGCTCCATAAATTTAGGACTAAACAATTAAAAATGTATTTAATTTGTTTTATCAAGTTATTTATTTATTTATGTATGCAGGTTTGCTCCTACATAGACTTCGTCAGTTATTTTTAATTTACTGGAAAAGGATTAATGAGAATAATTTTTACAAATATTTTATACTCACAATTTCTCCCTGATGAAATATTTCCGAGCTTGGCAAAACTAGAAGAATGTATATTCATTATAAAAATGACAATAGATTTGTAAGATTTTATTAATTTCCATGATTTTACAGGTCTAGAAATCACATTTTTAAAAAAGGATACCTTGTACATCCAGATTTAAAAAGGGGGGGAAAACAGTTGTTGTGGAGTGGAATAAAAATAAGAAATATATAGATTTTTAGTTATTTTGGCTTGTTTTACTTTTTTTCTTTTTTTTTCTTGGAGGTTTACTGAGGAGCCCTAGTGGCCCTGGACCTCTGATTGAGAACCACTGCATTAGACACTGACATGATTTTCAAAATGGACTATAGAACCCATTTTTAACATTTTGATACAGTTTGAACTTTGCAGTAAGGCAATCTTAAATTTAGCATAGAACCCAAAAATGAAAATTCTGTCATTATTTACTCACCTGCATGTCAAACAATAAAATATTTTCAAAAATGTTCTTTTTGTGCGTTCCACAGAAATAAAGGACGTTTGGAACGACATGAGAGCAAGTAAATGATAACTTGATTTTTCATTTTAGGGTGAACTATCCCTTTAAGACGAGTCAGTCGACACATTGTTGCATGTCTATAAAGCTGAATATACAGAGGATCTCCATATGTTATGGCCTCTGGCTGTTCACACATCACGTTGGGCGTTCGACATTGAGTACATATGGTGTTCTGAGACTGTTTCTTTTGATGCTGCTCATACACAAACCCTCCCACTCTGGTTTATAGATCAAATTGTGAACGTTGGATGCGTTATGCCACACTGCTCAGCAACAGAGATGTTTTGGACATATTTGTTTGCTGAGGGATTTTATCAATAGATGATGCAGTTGTTCATTTCAAACGCACACTGTAATTTTAATCAAGGCATCAAGATCAATGTTGTATCTGGACTATAGAGGTCTGGAAGGCCAAGACGCCAGTGAAAAACACTTGAAAGCTATAATTTGTGTTCGTAAAGCATGTTAATCATAGGCCAAGTCTTTTTTATTTTTCTATTTTTTATTATTGTGCAAGTAAAGAATGTGACAATGTTTACATGTGCCAAATACAGAATCACATGGACCAAACATATAACATAAAAGTAAGAAACATTGGCTAAGTAAAGAAAGTGGCAATATTTACATGTGCCAAATATAGACTCACTTGGACAAACAAACATATATACTGATAGCCAACATTACAAGTCCATTCTGATTAGCTCCTGTATTTGCATTTATGTGTCTGTGAGCATGCATGTGCATGTGTGTGTGTGTGTGTGTGTGTGTGTGTGTGCGCGTGTGCGTGCGTGTGACATTGTGTCTAGAGGTGGGGGAGGAAGCATACATATGAAATTGTATCTTAACAGATTAATAGGCCTAACAGATATAAGTAGTATAACTTTAAAAATAAAGAAAAAGAGACAACAAATGTTATTAGCAATAATATTAATAATAACCATAATAATAATAATAATAATTTCAACTCACTTGGACAAACAAACATATATACTGATAGCCAACATTACATGTCCATTCTGATTAGCTCCTGTATTTGCATTCATGTGTCTGTGAGCATGCGCGTGTGTGTGTGTGTGTGCGTGCATGTGACATTGTGTCTAGAGGTGGGGGAGGAAGCATACAAATGAAATAGTATCTTAACAGATTAACAGGCCTAACAGATATAAGCAGTATAACTTTAAAAATGAAGAAAAAAAGACAACAAATGTTGTTAGCAACAATATTAATAATAACCATAAAAATAATAATAATAATTTCATTAAGACTGGGAAAGGGTGGAGGACAATGAAGAGGGCAAGTAATAATAATATTAATAATAATAATAATATTATTAAGTTATAAATGAATAAATATGTAATAATTATTGGGGTTGCCTCTGATCCCGCAGTGGCTACAACATACGATAACTTAATCCCCAGCCCATGTCATGCCACAACGGGAGTGCTAGGAAAGATGCTGCAGGGCAACAGGGCCCAAAGCCCCCCTCCCCATCCCCCAAAACACCAGCCATCCCTGGCCACTACCTACATGCCCCATTTACTTTATGTCTATTTTTTTTATTTATGTTTTTAATGTGTAGATTTGTATATGTCTCAGCTAGTTTGTGATGCATTAAAAAAGTGAGACATGTAGCGCAGCCCAGGTCAGGGACCCATCCCAGGGAGAAGGCGGGGAGACACAACCCCTAAGCCCCACCTTACATCCACCCACACAGCACAACCTGTGTATGTGTTTTTTTTTGTGTATGTGTGTGTGTGTGTGTGTGGGTGTGTTGTATATATGTCTCAGCTACTTTGTGATGCATTAAAACAGTGAGACGTATAGTGCAGCCCAGGCCAGGGACCCATCCCAGGGAGAAGGTGGGGAGACACAAGCCCTAAGCCCCACCTTACATCCACCCACCTGTATTACAACTCCACCTCACCAGATACAGACCTGGATGTCATAGCCTTCTGGGGATCAGAGGCCAAAAAAAAATAAAAAGGAGGAAGAGGCAGAAGGGAAAAAAAACATTAAAAAATAAATATATATATATACATGCCACAACGGGAGTGCTAGGAAAGATGCTGCAGGGCAACAGGGCCCAAAGCCCCCCTCCCCATCCCCCAAAACACCAGCCATCCCTGGCCACTACCTACATGCCCCATTTACTTTATGTCTATTTTTTTTATTTATGTTTTTAATGTGTAGATTTGTATATGTCTCAGCTAGTTTGTGATGCATTAAAAAAGTGAGACATGTAGCGCAGCCCAGGTCAGGGACCCATCCCAGGGAGAGGCGGGGAGACACAAGCCCTAAGCCCCACCTTACATCCACCCACACAGCACAACCTGTGTATGTGTTTTTTTTTGTGTATGTGTGTGTGTGGGTGTGTTGTATATATGTCTCAGCTACTTTGTGATGCATTAAAACAGTGAGACGTGTAGTGCAGCCCAGGCCAGGGACCCATCCCAGGGAGAAGGTGGGGAGACACAAGCCCTAAGCCCCACCTTACATCCACCCACCTGTATTACAACTCCACCTCACCAGATACAGACCTGGATGTCATAGCCTTCTGGGGATCAGAGGCCAAAAAAAAATAAAAAGGAGGAAGAGGCAGAAGGGAAAAAAAACATTTAAAAAAAAAAAATATATATATATATATATATGTATATATATATATATACACAT